>NC_135973.1:13131153-13329795 GCF_053455715.1 Rhinoraja longicauda
CCAAGAAACAAACAGTTCTCAAGCAAAAGCATTCTCATATTTCCTTCGAAGATAGACAAAAAAAAGCTGGCGTAACTCAGCGGGTCAGACAGCAACTCTGGAGAAAAGGAATAGGTGACATTTGGGGTTGAGACTAAAGAAGGGTCACCCATTCCTTCTCTCCAGAGATGGTGGCTGACCCACTGAGTTACTCCAGCTTTTTGTGTCGCCCTTTGGTCTAAACTGGCGTCTGCTGTTCCTTCCTACTCATATTTCCTTCTACTGTTCTGGACTCAGGAACAGCAGATATAAGATTACCATCTGCATGCTGGGCAGTGGGTTGATTATCACTGACCATATCAGTGATCATTTCTGTGTGAGATCAAATCCATTAGGCAATTGGATGATGCACTTTGTGTTCGTGCACTCGATTATCCACTGTTATACACTAAATGGAGGCCATTTAAAACTGAGATGAGGAAAAACGTTTTCAGTCAGAGAGTTGTGAATCTGTGGAATTCTCTGCCTCAGAAGGCAGTGGAGGCCAATTATCTGAATGCATTTAAGAGAGAGCTAGATAGAGCTCTTAAGGATAGCGGAGTCAGGGGGTATGGGGAGAAGGCAGGAACGGGGTACTGATTGAGAATGATCAGCCATGATCACATTGAATGGCGGTGCTGGCTCGAAGGGCCGAATGGCCTCCTCCTGCACCTATTGTCTATTGTCTATTGTCTATTGTAAATTACCCCGAGATGTCGATGGGTTGTAGAGGAATTGTGAAATGGGAGGTGACTTGATGAGGAAAGATGGGTTTGGCTGAATAGAACTTGATAGTAGTGATGAGGTGATGGACAAGGGGGCTTGTCTGCATGAGTTCCTCTGCTGGGCACACTGTGAAGGGGTGAACACAACAGTGTTCAGTTTAGTGTATTGTCACGTGTACCGAGGTACAGTGAAAAGCCTTTGTCGCGTGCTAACCGGTCAGCGGAAAGACAATACACGATTACACTCGATCCATTTACAGTGTGTAGATTCAAGGTAAGGGAATAACGTTTGGTGCAAGCAAGCTAGTAAAGCTAGCCAAGTCTGATCAAGGATAGTCTGAGGTAGATAGTAGTTCAGCACTGCTCTCTGGTTGTGGCAGCTTTCATGGATATCTCGGCCTACCAGCTCGTAAATGCCTGATCTTTTGAACTGGATTTCACAGCATTTGAACCCCGCATGGCATTATGAACTCCACCCCCTACTTTCCCGACCTGAAATATCACCTACCCTTTTTTCTCCATAGATGCTGCCTGACCCGTTGAGTAACTCCAGCGCCCTGTGTCTATCTTCGGTATAAACCAGCATCTGCAGCTCTTTGTTTCTCCCCAGAGCGTTATTGTTGATTGAGTGGCTCCACGTATTCCTGCCATTCCCCATCTTCAATGGGTAGGATTCAAAGATATTAGTTTAGAACAAAGATACTAGAGGAACAAGATGGACCACCATTAAAATCGCCTATACTGAAGTGTAGTATGCAACATAAAGTCCAGTAAAGTCTGATCAAAGATAGTCCGAGGGTCTCTAATGAGATAGATAGTAGCTCAGGACCAAAGGTACTAGAGGATCAAGATGGACCACTCCGTTGAAATCGCCCATACTGAAGTGTAGTATGCAATGAAGCCATTTTAGTAAGCAAACCCCACCGTTCGCTATGCCTCTCGCAGTGTAATCAGTGTTTTGGGGAACCGTATTTGTGATGATACCATTAAAATGCAGAATATATCTCATCTATCAATTCACAGATTTTTCTTATTTTTCTTTTAAAATGTTTCTGCAAGTTTCTGCCTACTAAAATGGCGTCATGACATACTACGGATTTTAGGGTCGAGTGGTCCATCTTGTTCCTCTAGTATCTTTGGTTTAGAACACTTCCATATCTCTAGTTTCCCTCTCCCCTGACTCCCATGGATTTGAAGAAGGATCTCGACCGGAAATGTCACCCAGTTCCTTCCGGCATGGTTTAGTTTAGTTTTATAGATACGGCGCGGAAACAGGCTCTTCGGCCCACCGAGTCCTGCAATCCCCTCACACTAGGGACAATTTACAATTATACCGAGCCAATTAGGCAAGAAACCTGTACGTCTTTGGAGTGTGGGAGGAAAACAGAGCTCCCAGAAAAAATCCCACGTAGGTCAAGCGGACCTGAGGTCAAACTCCGTACAGACGGCACCAGTAGTCAGGTGGAACCCGGGTCTCTGGCACTGTAAGGCAGCAACTCCACCGCTGCGCCACCGTGCTGCCCCTAAATATACCCATTTTATATTCAAGTCGTGTGGTCTTGTCCAACTCTTTGGATCAGTGGCTTTGGATCAGTGTTTCGGTGGCGTGCCCACAAGTGTGCCATTCCATTGAGAGGGCTAACTGCCAAGGCCGCTGGACTCCTTGGTGACTGGTGCCATGACTGGGGGCATGGACGTGTGTTTGGGTTGGGGAATTGAAGGTGGGAAAGGGAGCTGGGTTAACGTGGTCCCCAGTGATAAATGCACACAATTTGGACAGATGGCAGTTGAAATTATTTTATGATTTAATGTCATTCCCGAGGTTTCACACATCTTTTCCTTTGGGATAAAGAAAATTAAATATCATCAGCAATGTGCTCAGTGGTATAGGAATGTGTAATCAATCACAGTTGCTCACGGCACCAAGAAAGTGCCCGGTCCCATCCATTCTGGTAAATAACTCACAGTTACGAAATCCTCGGGAGATTTTCATTAGGTCAGATAGTGGTCTTCAAGTTCTGCTCTATTTATTTATTGCTAACGTTTCCTGTTTAACCGTGGCGTGTGCATCGCAGGCCACAGTCTGACGAAGGGCCGCGACCCGAAACGTCACCCATTCCTCTGCCCCGCAGATGCCACCTGACCCGCTGAGTTATGCCAGCACATTCGTGCCCACCTTCATCACGGCAGTGCTGCGGGCGGTTCCACTCACCCAGGGAGGTGGTTGAGGTTGGTACAGTACAGTACAGTACAATATGGTACGATAGGGTACACTACGGTACGATAAGGCACAGTACGGTACTATACGGTACAATACGGTACGATATGGTACAGTACGGCATGATACAGTATGATACAGTATGGCATGATATGGTACGGTTCAGTATGGTACAGTTCGGTACGATATGGTACGGTACGGTACAATGCAGTACTGTACGGTACAATGCGGTATGATACGGTACAGTACAGTACAATACGGTATGGTACAATACGTTATGGTACAGTATGGTACGGCACAATACGGGACAGCACGATATGGTACGACACAGTACGGCATGGTACGGTACAATACGGTACGATACGGTACGATACGGTACGACACGGTAGGGTACGATATGGCATGACATAGTACGGCACAGTATGGTACGATACAGTATGGTACAATATGGTACAGTACGTTACGATATGGTATGGTACAACACGTTACGGCACGTTACGGTACGATACGGTATGGTACGGTACAGTATGGTACAATACAGTGCGGTACGGTACAATAAGATACGGTACGGTACAACACGTTGCGGCATGGTATGGTACGATATGGTATGGAACGACACGGTATGGCACGATACGGTACGGTACGATATGGTGCTGTACAATACGGCACGGTACGGTATGATATGGTATGGCACGACACGGCATGGCACGATACAGCACGATACGGTACAATAAGGTATGGTACAGTACGGTATGGTACGATACAGTGCGGCACGGTACTATACGATACGGTAGTACAATATGATACGGTACAGTACGATACGGTACGGTTCTGTATGGTATGATATGGTACGATACGACACGGTACAGTACGGCACGGTACGGTAAGATACGGTATGGTACGATACAATACGGCATATATGGTATGGTACGATACAATACGGTACGATATGGTACGATACGGTATGGTACAGCACGGTATGGTACGATATGGTACGGTAGGACACTGTACAGTACGACACGGTACGGTAAGATACGGTATGGTACAGCACGGTATGGTACGATATGGTACGATACGACACGGTACAGTACGGCACGGTACGGTAAGATACGGTATGGTACGATACAATACGGTATGATAAAACTTTATTTATCCCAGGAGGGAGATTGCTCTGCCAACAGTCATAAAGCACAAAATACATGAAACACAAAATTAAAGTGACGAGTGGAAAAGATTGGGGTGGGGGGGGGGGGGGGGGGGGGAGGGGACAGTCTACCCCACGACAGAAGGGGGAGGAGTTGTACAGTTTGATAGCCACGGGGAAGAAGGATCTCCTGTGGCATTCTGACCTGCATCTTGGTGGAACCAGTCTGTTGCTGAAGGTGCTCCTCAAGTTGACCAGTGTGCCCCTCCCCCCCCCCCCCCCCCCCACCCCATGCTGGAATAAATCACTTGATGGGGATGTTGCTGAGGGAAGCATGTGCTTGCGATGTTGCCACCGGGAAGCATTGCAAAGTCCCAACACAGCCCCACTGGTCAATCCATTCTCTGCTGGAGTTTATTTCCCCGTGTGCTGCCTTCGGTGCTTTCTCCTCTCAGTCTTTCATTTGTCTTCTCGTTCGTGGTTACTGGGACTCTCTGGTGGTCTCAGTGCAACTTGCACTTTCAACGTTTCACCTTCGCCAGACCTTTCTGCAGTAATCATCTCCAGCAGTACGCACTGCGATGATGCCCCAGTCCCTTGCAGCTATTGCTCTCCCTCCCACCCGCTCATCAGACCACAGATATTCACAGGTGGAACTGATCTACAGGTGTCCCTGTATCTAAAGGACAGCCAGCATCATGGATCCACACCACCCTGGCCATGCTCCCATTTCACCCCTGCCATCAGGAAGAAGGTGTAGGAGCCTGGAAACTGTCACATCCAGGAGCACGAGCAGATTCTTCTCTACAACCATCAGTCTTTGGAGTGTGGAGATCCTGGAGAAAACCCAGACAAGGTCAAAGGGAGACCGTGCAAACTCCCTACAGAGAGCACCCATAGTCAGGAATGAACCCGTGTCCCTGGTGCTACAAGGCAGCAACTCTACCTCTGCACCACCAGGCTGGCCCACCTTCATTCCAAAGACGTGCGGGTGTGCAGGTTAATTGGCTCTGTAATTGTCCCTCATGTGTGGGATAGAACGAGTGTACGGGTGATTGTTGACCACCTTGAACTCAGTGGACCAAAGGGCCTGTTTCCGCAATGTACTTCTAAAGTCTCTAGTAAAGTCTAGTGTATGGGTGATTGATGGTCAGTGCGGACTCGGAGGGCCGAGCGGCCTGTTTCTGCGCTGCATCTCTAACGTCTAAAGTAAAGTCTAAACTAGTGCATGGGTGATTTATGGTCGGCACGCACCCGGTGGGCTGAAGGGCCAGTTTCCACCTTGTAGCTCTAAACTAAACCAGATCATGAACGAAACCCAAACCCCTTGTTGGTTTTCCAGTGCAAGGAGCTGCCAACAATGGACGTGTTCCACAGTCAGGTGAATGCGCTGAGCGATGCACTGAAGCCCAGTGCCACCACTGTGAACGCCCTGTGGGGAACGACTACGATTCAAGGCCCTGCTCACTTTATGCTGTGAGGGATGTGCCCTTGCAGAAACCTCTTGGATGGGCAGCATGGTAAAGTTGCTGCCTTACAGCACTTGGTGCACTGGAGACCCGGGTTTGATCCCGACTACTGGTGCTGCCTGTGCGGAGTTTGTACGTTCTCCCCATGACCGCGTGGGTTTTCTCCAAGGTCTTTGGTTTCCTCCCACACTCCAAAGACGTACAGGTATGTAGGTAAATTGGCTTGGTATAAATGTAAAAAAACTGTCCCTAGAGTGTGTAGTATAGTGTTAATGAGCGGGGATCACTGGTCGGTGCGGACTCGGTGGGCCAAAAGGATTGTTTCCTCAATGTATCTCTAAACAAAACTAAACTAAACTAAACTAAACTAAACTAAACTATCACTCATGAAATGTAAGTGAAAGAAAAATTTATGCCATGCTGATATAATATAAATCTTGCGAAGAAATTAGATGATGTGACTTGTACTGTGACAGCTGACATATGAATGTCATACTATGTATTTGCGCATTTTATGAATAAAGTATTTTTTAGAAGAAAAAATGCCACTGAATCATTGCTCTTCTGTAGACACAAAGGTGCCGGTATGCATATCAATTAAAACTTAAGCTACATTTAACAAACAATTGTTTTCCATCAAAACGTCTTCAAATTTTATTCAATATTCGGACAAAATGTTTGTACATTTGTAATATAATACCTGAACAATGGGGCCACAGTTTAAGAATAAGGGGTAGGCCATTCAGAACTGAGATGAGGAAAAACTTTTTCAGTCAGAGAGTTGTGAATCTGTGGAATTCTCTGCCTCAGAAGGCAGTGGAGGCCAATTCTCTGAATGCATTCAGGAGAGAGCTAGATAGAGCTCTTAAGGATAGCGGAGTCAGGGGGTATGGGGAGAAGGCAGGAACGGGGTACTGATTGAGAATGATCAGCCATGATCACATTGAATGGCGGTGCTGGCTCGAAGGGCCGAATGGCCTCCTCCTGCACCTATTGTCTATTGTTTATTGTCTATTAACTCTAAATCTAAGCAAATGAATGTCTTAATTCATTCCCATGCGTCATCCATTAGCTAAACATGATCAGTAAGCTAACATGTCATGTTAGGGATGCCGATATACTGGACCAGTGCATATCTTCACAAGAAAAGCATTGCTCTGAACTACCTCACCACCTGTCTACCTCCTAATGATCCAAGGAATGAGTGGGTCAACTTATGATAAGCGTTTGATGGCACTGGGCCTGTTCTCACTGGAGTTTAGAAGAATGAGGGGGGGGGGGGCTCATTGAAATGTACCGAATAGTGAAAGGCTTGGGTAAAGTGGATGCGGAGAGGATGTTTCCACTAGTAGGAGAGTCTAGGACTAGAGGTCATAGCCTCAGACTTAAATAGGGGTGCCAACTTTCTAACTCCCAAATAAGGGACAAAAGGTGATGTCACTGCCCGCGCTCCACGTGACCTCACCCATCCATCAGCCACATGCTCCTGCTTCACCAATGGCGGCCGCCCGGGCCGGGAGGCGGGTTGTCACGCAACCTCCATCAGGCGAACACACTCGGCCCTGCTCCCCAAACACACTCCATTAGCCTACACTGTCCAGGCCGACAGCGGTCCCCGGGCCTACAGTGTCCGGGCCTACAGTGTCTGGGCCTACAGTGTCTGGGCCTACAGTGTCCGGGCCTACAGTGCCCCCCCGGGCCTAATACGGGACATGGGCAGTCCCGTAGGGGACAAACAAATTTAGCCCAATATACGGCATGTCCCATCTAATACAGGATAGTTGGCAGCCCTAGACTTAAAGGACGTTTCTTTAAGAGGGTGGTGGATCTGTGGAATTCTTTGCCACAGAAGGCTGTGGAGGCCAAGTCAATGGATATTTTTAAGGCAGAGATAGATAGATTCTTGATTAGTACAGGTGTCAGGGATAATGGGGAGAAGGCAGGAGAATGGGGTTAGGAGGGAGAGATGGATCAGCCATGGTTTCATGGTTTGGATCTGTCCAGCTGGGTGTATTGAACAACTCTGACAAAGGTAATAGTCCCCATGTGATTGTGGAAGGGGTAATCTCTCCACCCCCAACCTTCTCAATCTGCCAGCAGTCATTGTCCAGCAAATTCTCCCGCAAGTGTCCGGTTTTGTTCGTATCCAACCTGGTTATTACCTGGGGGTCGCCTGCAATATCTTTTCTTGCAGCTCCTGTACCATTACCTTGGATATTCTCCAAGGATTTATGCCCCTCCTATTGCTCACCAACACGTTGCCTCACAGAGTTAGACTACAGACTTTAGACTGGAGATACAGCCTGGATAGAGGCCGTTCACCCCACTAAATCTGCACTTCCCAGCAATTACTGCATACACTAGCATTATCCTACACACTAGGGACAGTTTCCAATCTTACCAAAGCCAATTAACCTACAAACCTGTACGTCGTTGGGAAGTGGGCGAAAACCGGTGCACCTGGAGAAAACCCACACGGTCCGTATAGACAGCACCAGTCGTCAGGATCGAACCCGGGTCTCTGGCACTGTAAGGCAGCAACTCTACCACTGCGCCACCGTGCCGCATCAAACCTCTGAGTGACACCTTAAAGATATTACTAAAAAACTCATTAGGAGCAGGAATTAGAAGCAGGAGCAGACCACTCAGAACCTCAAGCCCAATCATCTGTTTAATGCAATCAGGCCTGATCTGCCCCACAACGTCCATTCTCTGCCAGTTCCTCATAGCTCTCATATCCCCCATCTTTCAAAAGATGGGACTGTCCCCTCATGGTTTTGCGGGGCAGATTGGGGCATTCTACTGTAAGATTTGAGAAGTTTTCCCTCATTCTGCAAGCAACACCAAACCAAAGAGCTGCAGTTTGGACATTTTAAACGGGAGACTGGGGCTGATAGCGGAGAAAGGCTGCGGTCAGTTTTACCAAGGGATGTCACAATCCGTGGGTCCTAAGATGGCCGCAGGACCTCGTGACCAGCCACAAAAAGCAAAAACCTTACAACCCAGTCTCTTGGTTTCTGCAAAGCCACGGCCAGAACAATGGATGGATATTGGCCATGCAGAAACCTGCGAAACCAGGTCGAAGTCCAGACACTGGGGCGCTGACATCAGCATACTCACAATGCCCCAAGCCGACCTACACAGTTAATCTCGTTAAGGGGGCACAATAGCCCATAGAAAACTACCTGGTAGGTGATGGGAAACCAGTTAAACCCATCACCTCTCAACGAAATACCAATTAACACCATCTGGCCATCCCCGGTACCCCCGGACATAACGCAGATCAGAGAGAAAACTCAATACATACCTTTTAAACAAAGAGATCCCGAGAACTGGCGGGAGATAGGACGGGCCAGAATCAGTATAACTGGCCATGATTTTTGGGTTTTAAACTCATGCAAGAGAGCGGAACAGAAGAAGAAATACTGCAAGAAAACCTGCAAGGAACGCAAGCCAGGAGGAAGACGAAAGGACAGGCAAGAAAGAGACGCTCGCAGCAGGGACAGCAGCAACGCTCGCAGCGACTGGACAGCAGCAACGCTCGCAGCAGGGACAGCAGCAACGCTCGCAGCAGGGACAGCAGCAACGCTCGCAGCGACTGGACAGCAGCAACGCTCGCAGCGACTGGACAGCAACGACGCTCGCAACGACTGGACAGCAACGCTCGCAGCAGGGACAGCAGCAACGCTCGCAGCGACTGGCCAGGAACGCAAGAAACGGAAGGAAGAAACTCACGGGACAAGCACGACCCTCACGGAAAGCAGCGGAGAAGCAGCACGAACAGCCAGTAACCCCTGTAATAGCCCCATGGTGAGCATGTACCCCGATCCTGCACATCCTGGACATAGTTTTAGTGTAGAGGGGAGGGTGGTTTGAATAAACGTGGGTGCGAATATGTGTTGGTCAAGTTTGCGATGTGTCGTACGTTCCCCATCTTACAGTCAAGAATATGTCTAATAGAACTGTGTCTAAGTATTCGTGTAGTTATGCATATGTCTTTTAGAACTGCGTCAAAAGTGTTCGTGTAAGTGTGCATACGTCTAGTAGAACTGTGTCTAAGTATTCGTGTAGTTATGCATATGTCGTTTAGAACTGTGTCTAAGTATTCGTGTAGTTGTGCATATGTCTAATAGAACTGTGTCTAAGTATTCATGGACAATAGTCCCAAGTGCTCAATAAAAGCCTTTTCCATTTAAACCCTGGTCTTCAAATCTGGTCTGGTTGAGTTTTTCTGCACTATCAACGCTCCTGCATCTAAGTCCAGTGTCTAGAACCGTAGGGGGTGAGTGGGTCGAACCACTCACGGGGAACCAGTGTGCGCGGCCTGGTCAAGGGATCAGAGCAAGGCACGGGGACCTTAGGTCGGGCGAAAGCTCGGCGCAGAAACCCCTTACACTACTATGTACCAGTTGTCACGTAAATTGAAGTTGTTGGTGCTCCCAATTCCAGTTCACTCTGAGCTTTGTTGACTGATGTTTTTTGTAATATCCAATTTTACCTACTGCTAGGTTTTTTAATATCGCATCCAGTCTAATTCTACTCACTTTGCTCTATTTGATTGTTGAGCACATTCAAGATAAAAACCGGATAGATTTGTGTAATGCAAAGGAATGAATGATCAGACTGAAAAGCTAGGTTAAGGATCAGTCAGCGATCTTGATTGGTGAAAGCAGCTCATGGTCTTATGAGCTCTCCTGCTCTATTCTGTTGATATTCAGCCCGGTCTAATCCCTGGCCCCTTTGAATCCCACGCTGAATAATTGAAAATGTGCGAGTAGGATCTGCAGATGCTGGTTTACATCGAACATAGGACATAAATGCTGGAGTCCGAAGAAGGGTCACGACCCGAAACGTCACCCATTCCTTCTCTCCAAAGGTGCTGCCTGTCTCGCTGAGTTACTCCGGCATTTTGTGTCGATCTCCGGTGTCAACTAGCATCTGTAGTTCCTTCCGACACACTCCTTTCTCGTCCCCTACTTCATACTCATCTTCTAAGTCTTTTGCCTCCACCTTTTCATCTGTATCCTCCACTTTATTCTCTTCCTCAAAGCTGTCATCCTCACCGCCCTTTATGCAATCTTCCCCATCTTCATGTGCGCTGTCTAGTCTTCATCCTCCTCTTCTTCATTACCCTTGGCAATGGTGTTTGCTGCCGAGGGATAGAACGCCAAGATCACAAATGCCATGGAGAGGAAATGAATCATCCCTCACAGACACGAGGGTGATTTATTACCAGTTGACTTTGAATTCAGCATCCCCCGAGGAAATGTATTTTCCAACACGAGAGAGCAACTCTAATTATCCAGTCTTTGCATATCATCATTCCTTTACCTCCTCCTGGGGATGTGTTCTGTCCCCCTGAAAGCAGGGCTTCAATCTGACACTGGATGTAATGGGATCAGGCAGTCTCTGGTACACGACTCAGGAGTCATTCATCAATTGTCACTGCAAACTTCACATCAGAGCCCCACACCGCCCAGAGTGGAGCAGGGTTTTAATCATGACCGGGAATTCGTCCCAACCACCTCTCCCAACCTTGCTGCTCTGCATCCCTTTCCCATTCTGGTCCCCCACTCCGACCAGTGGCCTCTGCAATGGCAAGGTACCTTACCAATATGGTGGGTTGATCCCATATACCACTGTGCCTGGCACCAGAGGCATTTCTAACATATAGAGCTTTCACATCTCCAAACCATGGTGACACGGTGGCGCGATGGTAGAGTTGCTGCCTCACAGCGCCAGAGACCCGGGTTCGATCCAGACCACTGGTGCTGTCTGCGCGGAGTTTGTACGTTCTCCACGTGACCGCGTGCGTTTTCTGTGGGTGCTCCGATTTCCTCCCACACTCCGAAGACGTGCAGATTTCCGGGTTAGTTGGGTTCTGTAAATTGTAAATTGCCCCTAGTGTGTGTAGGATAGCGCTAGAGCACGGGGGGGGGGGGAGTCGCTGGTCAGCGCAGACCCGGTGGGCCAAAGCGCCTGTTCCACGCCATGTCACTAAATCTAAAGTGCTGCCTGCCAGGAAACACAGGAAATCTATCATGTGGAAAGAGGCCGTTTGGCCCATCGGAACGCTGCGGGCTGGAAAAATGAGCGACAGGAAAAGCAGAACGAATGATGAATCAACAAATAAAGTTTTTTTTTTAATTTAAAAATCATTGTTTAACTCAGAATATCTGTGGAGAGCTTCCATTCAGTTGAACACCTGTTCAATTATAGCTTTGTTGATGAGAATGCAACTTCACTTTCCCATTTTATACTGCGTTCCACGCACTAAATAAAGTACCTACCATTAAAATCTGCCAGTTGTAAAAATAATTTATCTGCAGATCAGCCATTTAGTTGGTAATGAGAAATCCACTTGACTGAATATCACCAGTTTACTGGAAAACAAATTATATTGTCATGTATCTTACAGTCTCTGACACAATGCGAGATGCTGGCAAAACAATCCAGTTATCTAATTGAATTGAAACTTCAGAATTGTGTATTCCTTTTAAGGTTTATTCTTGGCTGCTTTAAAGGCAATTTTATGCAGCCCAATCAGACTCAGTCCAATACTTTTTCGCGACAAGCTGTGGACGAGCAAGCCTTGTTTTAACCACGGCAGAAAGCACAAAACGCTGGAAGAACTCAGCGGGTCAGGCAGCATCTCTGGAGGATAGACGCGAAACGCTGGAAGAACTCAGCGGGTCAGGCAGCAGCGGTGGTGAAGCCTCGCGGGTCGACCCGCGGTGGGCGGTGGATGAGAGCGTGGGGGGGCCGCTGTGGGGGAGGGGGAAGAACAATGGACAATGGAGGACCCGGCATGGGGGAAACCGCTGTGGGAGGTTGGGGGGGGTTGGGGAACAAAGGAGAAGCCGGCGTACTTTGCAACTTTGTCAATGCCTTAGGTGGCCACTATTTGTATACCTGGGGTATGCAACAAAGAATTTCACTGCACCTTGTCACATGTGACAATAAAATATTCCATTCCAGCCTCTCTGGAGGATATGGATAAGCGACGTTTCGGGTCGGGACCCTTCTTCAGATTCCTTGTTTTAACTGTCGCTGGCCTGGATAGGAGGCGGAACAGATATTGAGTCATATCTTAATTAAAACAATATTTGGTCGTATCCAATCATGAGATAATTAACCTGGGACTCCCAGTAGCCTGTTAATTCTGCAGCTGCTGCAAGGTGAACAGCGAGATCCCACGTCTGAGCGAGCCTCTTTGTTTCGGAATAGCAACATTTCACACTGTTGAAAGCCCTAATACTGTCGGAATAAATGCACTTTAGCGCCGTAGGTGGAGATGCCTTGGAATGTCCACACTAATATATTGGGGGGGGAAAAAACCACTAGTGGTGCAGTAATAACCAAATAAAACTCCGGAAGAGATTTATCACTGGAAAATTAACATTAATGCACTGAAACCAACACACACACACACACACGTATAAAACATGCACTCAAAGACTGGGGAGGTTTATTATAGGACCATTAACAATGATATTCCAAAACAAATGGTAATATTACAGTAATAAACACAGCAAAGAGCAGTGGCATTTTTCACTGGAATGGTAACTGTAATATGCTGAAAGAAACCTTTGTCATAGTAATTACTTGGGGCAGATGCATTACTGAAACATCAACTCTCATGGAATGGAGACTCCTTTAAACTCTACCCTTTGACCAAAATTAAATTCCTTCCTCTTCTTTGTAAGATGTCCATATTCCAGATGGTAATGATACTTTGAAGCTGATTATTTATGTTAAGGTGCTCTATGAAAGCTAATTGTTGTTGTCTTTCATAAGTTCATAGGTTGTAGGAGCAGAATTAGGCCATTCAGCTCATCAACTCTACTCTGCCATTTAATCATGGCTGATATATCTTTCCCTCTCAACACCATTCTCCTGCCTTCTCCCCCTTAACCTCTGACACCCAAACTAATCAAGAATCTATCAATTTCCGCCTTAAAAATATCCATTGGCGGCCTCCACAGCCTTCTGTGGCAATGCAGTTCACAGATACACCACCCTCTGACTAAAGAGATTCCTCCTCATCTCCTTTCTAAAGGAACGTACTTTTATTCTGAGGCTGTGACCTTTGGTCCTAGACTCTCTCACTAGTGGAAGCTTCCTCTCCACATCCAATATTTCCATGCCTTTCACTATTTGGTAAGTTTCAATGAGGTCTCCCCCCCACCTCATCCTTCCAAACTCCAGTGAGTACAGGCATGGAGCCATCAAATATCCATCACACGTTAAACTAATCATTCTCATAAACCCCTGGACCCTCTCCAACGCCAGCACATCCTTCCTCAGATATAGGGGCCCCAAACTGCTCACAATGCTCCAAATGCGCTGGCCAGCGCCTTATGGAGCCTGAGCATTACATCCCTTTGTTGGGTGTGAGCCAGAATGAGTCTTAAACAGAGTGGACCTTGTGCCATATTCCAGCATCAGCTTACACCATCGCACAGAGCAGCACAAATGACCAGCGCTTCTTATGAATGCAAGTGTGGAAGAGGGAGCAAGGAGAGGGCTTGATATTTCATGTGCTTTATTTCTGGTGCAACATGATATTGCCAGCTGAGTTGATCTGGCTTCACTTCAGATCTGAGAAGCCTCATTAAAAATGTCAGCAGAGATTCAGGGGAAATTCATAATTTCATTATTATTCCAAGGATGTCCTTGCTGTTCAGTAGCAGCTGCATCTCACACCTTCCTCGCTGCTTCCACAAGACTGATTGCTCACGTTTACAGAACTAATTGAATTGCCGCAAGGTTCGATGGGGACCCACCTACCACTCATGGCCTTTGAGTCTCTGACAAGAGTGAGCGGACAACGTGTTGCATAATCCACTCCGTTAGGACCCGATTCTTCAGCCTCCAAGGCCATTTCATCGCAGGGTCAATTTACCACCCTGGACGTCTCTCCCCACCATAGCTTAATAAGCTCACATTGAACTTTGCGTATCATTCAGTGCACAGATGGCAGCGGGGGCCAAGTCAATGGATATTTTTAAGGCGGAGATTGACAGATTCTTAATTAGTACAGGTGTCAGGGGTCATGGGAAGAAGGCAGGAAAATGGGGTTGAGAGAGAAAGACAGATCAGCCATGATTGAATGGCAAAGAAGACTTGATGGGTCAAATGGCCTCATTCTGCTCCTAGAACCTATGAACTTTGGCACAGCGGTAGAGTTGCTGCCTTACAGTGAATGCAGCGCGGGAGACTCAGGTTCGATCCTGACTAGGGGCGCCGTCTGTACGGAGTTTGTACGTTCTCCCCGTGACCTGCGTGGGTTTTCTGCGAGATCTTCGGTTTCCTTCCACACTCCAAAGACGTACAGGTATGTAGGTTAATTGGCTGGGCAAATGTAAAAATTCCCCCTAGGGTGTGTAGGATAGTGTTAATATGTGGGGATCGCTGGGCGGCGCGGACCCGGTGGGCCGAAGGGCCTGTTTCCGCGCTGTATCTCTAAAAAAAAATCTTTTTAAAAAATCTACACTTATGAACTAACATTCAGATGAAAAATAAAACCTAGGAGATACTCACCAGTATTCAAAGCACAAAAGCTTAGAGCAAGATTTCAATGTATTTGGTTAGTTTAATTTATTATTGTCACAAGTACTGAGGTACAGTGAAAAGCTTTTTGTTGTGGGCTTTCCAGTCAACAAAAAGACTATACGTGATTACAATCAAGCCGTCCATATTGTACAGATACAGGATAAAGGTTATAACATCTAGTGTAAAAAATAAAGTCTGAAACGTCACCCATTCCTTCTCTCCAGAGATGCTGCCTGTCCCATTGAGTTACTCCAGCTTTTTGTGCCTATCTTCCGTTTAAACCAGCATCCGCAGTTCCTTGCTACACACAAAGTCTGGTAAAGTCCAATTAAAGACAGTTCAAAGGTCTTCAATTACGTAGATAGGTCAGGACTGCATTCCAGAATGTGAGAGGACGGTTCGGTTGCCTGAAAACAGCTGGGAAGACACTGATTAAACTATGGACTGAAACCAATCACGCTCCATTGCCACAGCTTCTGGGCAAACACAATGCAAGCATCTTTGCATATCGTACAGTGTACAACAAACGCCTGATGTTGCTGCTACTGTATCGGACCTGATCCTTGTGTGTTGGAAGCATCACGAGCCAAGAGAATGGAAATGCTGGCGCCCATCAGGCTGGAATGAAAGGATTGCAGAGATCCTGGATGCTTTTTGGACTGGTGGAGATGACAGGGAAGGCGATAGCCGAGATAATGTAAGAACCAGGTTAGCAACACGAAAACTGGCACATGACACTTTCCGCGGGGCTCGGTGCGGGGGCCGCTACTCTTCACGCTGTATATTAATGATTTGGACGAGGGGATTGAAGGCTTTGTGGTCAAGTTTGCAGATGATACGAAAATAAGTTGAGGGGCAGGTAGTGTAGAGAAAAGCAGGGACTCTGCAGTAGGATTGGACAGGTTGGGAGAGTGGGCAGAGAAGTGGCAGATGGAATATAGTGTGGCAAAGTGTGGAGTCGTGCATTTTAGTAGTAGGAATAAAGGCATAGACTATTTTCTAAATGGGGAGAGAATCCAGAAATCGGAGGTGCAAAGGGACTTGGGAGTGCTGGTGCAGGATTCCCAAAAAGCTAATCGGCAAGTTGAATCGGTAGTAAAGAAACCAAAAGCAATCCTAGCATTTATTTCAAGAGGGCTTGTAGACAAAAACAGGGATGTAATGCTGAGGCTCTATAAGGCACTGGTCAGGCCGCATTTGGAGTAATATGAGCAATTCTGGGCACCATATCTGGGAAAGGATGTGCTGGGTCTGGAGAGGGTCCAGAGGAGGTTTACAAGAATGATCCCAGGAATGAGTGGGTTAACATGTGATGAGCATTTGACGGCACTGGGCCTGTACTCGCTGGTGTTTAGAAGAAAGAGGGGGGATCTCATTGAGACTTACCAAATTGTGAAAGGCCTGGATAGAGTGGATGTGGAGAGGATGTTTCCACTAGTGGGAGAGTCTAGGACAAGAGGCCATAACCTCAGAAAACAAGGATGTTCCTTTAGGTGAGGAGGGATTTCTTTAGTCAGTGGATGGTGAATCTGTGGAATTCATTGTCACAGAAGGTTGTGGAGGCCAAGTCAATGGATATTTTTAAGGTGGCGATTGACAGATTCTTGATCAATAAAGGTGTCAAGGGTTATGGGGAGAAGGCAGGAGAATGAGGTTGAGAGGGAAAGATAGATCAGCCATGATTGAATGGCGGAGTAGACTTGATGGGCCAAATGGCCCAATGCTGCTCCTCGAACTTATGGACATGGCTGAGCAGGAAGCCAGTGAGGAACATCAGGCTCAGGATTGATGAGCTAGATGGGTAGTTGGGGGAGAATTGTAAGACCATGGGAAGGAATGGAGATCAGGGATAATGGTTGACTGTAAAAACAGAAAATGCAGGAAGTAGATTTGGCCACATCTGCAGGAAGAGAGACTGAGCTAAAATCTCAGGTCGATCTGCTTCTTTTCCCACAGATACAGCCTGACCTGCTGAGAAATTCCAGCATTTTCTGTTTTTACTTTAGATGTCCAATTTCCACGGTTCATTTTGATTTTCACCAGGTTTGATTCGATTGCTCTACACTGAGCCAGCATGGACTCAATGGACCAAACAACTTAATGTTATATGCCTTAATTGTTATATTATTCTAGGACTTGGTAAAGTTTAAGACGTTAACTCTAGAATTTAGGATGACTCCAAATTTACGAGCACAAATCAAGAGAAATAATTAAGAGGCTATTGGACTAGTTTGATTTAGTTTAGTTTAGTTGAGTTTAGAGATACAGCGTGGAAACAGGCCCACCGTGCTGACTAGCAATCCCCGCACAGTATCAATCCCGGGTCACTGGCGCTGTAAAACAGCAGCTCTACCACTGTGCCACCGTGCCAGTTGTGTCTCACAGTAACAAAGGACTGAGCGAAGTCTATATTGGAGAGTTGGTAATTGTCGCCAGCAAATTAGCGGTTTGTGGATGAACAAATCCCTGTGTATTATTTCCAAACTGAGTCATGTCCAAAGCGCTGTGATTCCTGCCCTTAAGGCAACATATTTTGCATTGAATTGGCACCTCACTGCAATCAAACAAAAATAAAAGAAGTCAAGCACTTTATTATCAGATTTGTTTTATACATACTAGCTGTGTATCAGCAATTTCCAATAACTGTAAATTACTTCACATAAATTGGAAAGGACCCCCTGCAAACTATCACAGGGTTTATCCAAAGATATACTTTGGGGCTATTAATTCCGAGGGTTGGTAATGTGAAGAACAATCCACACATTTCGCAAGATCAAATATTTACTGTGATTTTCATTGAACTTGTTACGGTTTTGGATTTTAAAAAGAACTCATTATGTTCTCAGAACCCATTGCGAGCGGAGTGTTGTTTTGACATGTTTTGAGCATCGTGTTAAATACATTTATAATGGGTGGTGACAGGGAGACGTGAGGTGCATCGGGAGATAGTGAGCAGGCAATTAATCTGCGAGGCTTGCTGTAAGCAAACTTTCCGGTGCCAAAATACAGTATTCAAGATGGGCGGTACTGTGGCACAGCGGTAGAGTTGCTGCCTTATAGTGCTTGCAGCGCCGGAGACCCGGGTTCGATCCTGACTATCGGTGCTGTCTGTGCGGAGTTTGTACGTTCTCCCCGTGACCTGCGTGGGTTTTCTCCGAGATCGTCGGTTTCCTCCCACACTCCAAAGACGTGCATGTATGTAGGTTAATTGGCATGGTAAATGTAAAAATCGGCCATCGTGTGTGCAGGATTATGTTAATATGCTGGGATCGCTAGTCAGTGCGGACCCGGTGGGCCGAAGCATCTGTTTCTGTGTTGTATCTCTAAACTAAACCAAGGCTTGATGCTGGAGCATTGCCACATTCCCGCATTAAACATTCTTACTGCCCTACTTCCCGCGTGATATAATCCTTTCTATCATATGTAATCTATAATTCACTCTCACTAGGATTACAAAGGATTACAAATGATAAACGGTGCAGAGTCAGGCCATTAGGCCCATCTGGACTGTGCCTGCGTTTTTGCTCCATATGAGGCTCGTCCTGTTCTTTTCTTACCAATCAGCCTAACCCCGCACCGATCCTCTCCAGCTTATCAATGCCTGATTTATGTGCAGCCCGTACATTCAAATGAACATCTGGGAGAGCAGGGGGATTAATTTGCCAGCTGCCACGGGTTTGCAGGTAACTCTGGAGGTACGTGGGATGGTTTAGTAATCAGGCAACTGAACTATTCTATCAACATCTAGAGAGCGGTCCTGAGCTACAATCTACCTAATTGGAGACCCTCGGACTATCTTCAATCAGACTTTACCAGACTTTATCTTGCAATAAACGTTATTCCCTTCATCATGTATCTGTACACCGTGGACGGCTCGATTGTAATTATGTGTTGTCTTTCTGCTAACTGGTAAAGCTTTTCACTGTACCTCAGTACACGTGACAATAAATTAAACTAAACTACACTAAATTAGAACTAAATGGCTGAAAGATTGAGTTAAACTCTCTGGTATAACTACACGTTGCCCTTAGTTGACTGATGTATTTTTATTTAAACATATTTTCGGGTGGTCACATTTTAAACGTGAGCTGTTTGGGTTACAAACAGCTATCAAAGATGGAACCCTGTCATTATCTGGGGAGGGCCTGTATTCATTTGCCCTCCTCTGCTTGTCCAGCCCACCCTCCTGAAATACATCTCCATTTCTTGCCATAACTATGGTAATAAGTTCAACATCCCTCCCACTATAGTTTAGTTTAGAGATACAGCGTGGAAACAGGCACTTCGGCCCACCATGTCCGCGCCGACTAGCGATCCCCGTACACGAGCACAATCCTACACAAACGAGGGACAATTTACTACTTTACCAAGCCAATTAACCTACAAGCCTGTACGTCTTTGGAGTGTGGGAGGAAACCGGAGATCCCGGAGAAATCCCACGCAGGTCACGGGGAGAACGTACAAACTCCGCGCAGGCAGCACCTGTTGTCAGGATCGAACCCGGGTCTGTGGCGCTGTAAGGCAACAACTCTACCGCTGCGCCATCGAGCCGCCCTTTTTGAGGAAATAATTTTTTATATCCTCTATTATGGATTTCTGTATAATGAGGGCCTTACTGAAGCTTCACTTCCCAGAAGAAAGCAGTCTTTTAATCTCTACCTGCTGAAACCCTTCATCCTCTTAAAGCTCCTATTTGCTCACTTTACAGCCTGATGTACTAAAGAGAAAAAAGACCGGTCAGATCATCATTTCCCGGTATGTACAGATAAGCATTTCTGATATCACCCTCAGAAATCTTCTCCGCATCCAGCACCTCCAGATCCTTCCCACAATATAGCAACCAGAATGCTCAAGAGAGTCAAGAGTGTTTTACGTCCTGAATCAGAATCATGACATTTTTATTTGGAACAGCACAACAGATATGTAGAAATGTGTAGGAAGGAACTGCAGATGCTGGTTTACACCAAAGGTAGACACGCAATGCTGGAGTAGCTCAGCGGGTCAGGCAGCATCTCTGGATGAAAGGAATAGGTGATGTTTCAGATTTAGACCCTTCTTCAGACCGAGAGTCAGGGGAGAGGGGAACCAGGGGTATGACTGGGTGTAGAGCAAATCAGAGCCGGCACCGATGACCAAGGGGAAGGTGGAGCCCACAATGGTCCATTGTTGGCTGTGGAGGGGGTGATAACAAAGGGATACGAGCAGTGAAACAAGCAGGGTGACTGGAGTGGGGGAGGGAGAGGGAATGCAAGGATTACTCACCATTAGAGCAATCAATATTCATACCGCTGGGTTGTAAGCTGCCCAAGCAAAATATGAGGTGCTGTTCCTCCAACGTGGTGTGTCCTCACTCTGACAGTTGTGGAGGCCCAGGACGGAATGGTCAGTGTGGGAATGGGAAGGGGAGCTATGTAGACATAGTACTCTGTAAAGACCAAAACAAAGCAACAACAAGAAAAAATCAGTCTATAAAAAAAAAATCAAATGCAAAGTCAGAAACAATGTTCTTTCAAGTCTACATAGTTCGGCGTTTAGTTGGAGGTTGCATTGTTCAATAGCCTGATGGCTGTTGGGAAGAAGCTGTTCCTGAACCTGGACATTACAGCTTTTAGGCACCTGTACCTTCTCCCCAATGACAGGAGTGAAATGAGCTTGGTGCTCGGATAGTGTGGGTCTAAGGGTAGTCTAACAGGCCTGAGAGGACATGTTCTATTCCCAGTACATGTTCTATTCCCCTTTTAAAATAATAGGGGCGGCACGGTGGCGCAGCGGTAGAGTTGCTGCCTTACAGCGAATGCAGCGCCGGAGACTCAGGTTCGATCCTGACTACGGGCGCCGTCTGTACGGAGTTTGTACGTTCTCCCCGTGACCTGCGTGGGTTTTCTCCGAGATCTTCGGTTTCCTCCCACATTCCAAAGACGTACAGGTATGTAGGTTAATTGACTGGGTAAATGTAAAAATTGTCCCTAGTGTGTGTAGGATAGTGTTAATGTGCGGGGATCGCTGGGCGGCGCGGACTCAGTGGGCCGAAGGGCCTGTTTCCGCGCTGTATCTCTAAATCTAAAAAACAAAATCTAACCAGGGTTTGATAAAGGTTTAGTAAAAGTTCCTTATTTCTCAACTCTAAACCCTTACATTTAATTTGCATTTTTATATGCTTGCGATCCTGCGGCGTGACCTTTAATGGTCGGCGCATTAGTGCTTTGAGATCCCTTCGTTCCGCCCACCCACCCAGACTCCCACCTTTCGAGCCATAACTGGCCTTGTCATCCTTCCACCAAAATCTATCGCCTCACATTAACTTTTCCAACCGTTCTCCCATTCTGCAAGTGTATACCCTATACCTTTCTGTAATCCTTCTCAGTCCTGCCCAGGTTGTTATCAACTGAAAATTTGTGTGTTTGGCTGTGGAGGTTAAATTGTTGATGTAAATTGTGACAGGAGTGGTCTCAGCATTGATCCTTATGGAATATAATCTCCTTTCCTCCTGATTTCTGCTCTGTCCTGAAGCCAGCGAATAATCCATCATGCTACTTGACCCTTTCCTCTGCATTCTCTGACCTCATTCTTCCCACCATTATGAGGTGTCTTATTGAAAATCTTTGAAAAAACAGATAAATTACATCTGCCGTATTAATATTGTCTGCTCTCTCTCTCTCTCTCTCTCTGGTAGATTCTCAGAAAAATCAATGGTTGCTCGAATAAATATTCCCCATTGAAATCTTTGTTTGCTATTTATTGTATTTTTCTTCTTCATATGTTCTTTTATTCTGTTTAGTTGCAACACAATTATTTTACCCAACTGCCAATGTTAAGCTGACAGGCCTATAATTCCCAGGACATGTTCTATTCCCCTTTTAAAATAATAGGTATTATGTTAGCTATCTGGCAGTCTTCTGCACAAAACCTTAACCTAATGAATTATTAAAGATATGCAAGAATGTCTCTGTTATCTCTTCATTAGATTCTTTATAAATACGTGCACGCCATTCAACTAGACTGGGAATCTTATCGCCTCCGAGTCTGATTAAGTTAATTTACAACATCCCTACTATTGACCTTCCCTGTACCATTCTCAGTGTAACATTGTCTCACGGCAATTCCTTTTCTAGAACACACCTCACTTTAATACTCTGTATAATTCAGCTGGACCTACTAATAAATACCATGTGCTACAAGGGCAGGTTAGCCGTTGGATAACAACTTGAAGTCTGAAGAAGGGTCTCGTCCTGAAACGTCACCCGTTCCTCCTCGCCAGAGGTGCTGCCTGTCCCGCTGAGTTACTCCAGCATTTTGTGTCTATCTTCGGTTTAAACCAGCATCCGCAGTCCCTTCCTATGCATATACAACTGGCTGGAGGGAACTCAGTGGGCCGAACAGCATCTGTATGGGGAATGGAGTTGTCGACGTTTTGGGTACAGACCCTGCATCTGCCTCAGGAAATGCACACCACCGCTCCCCCCCCCCCCCCCCCCCCCCCCCAGCAACCTCCCCGTCCACACCAATGCTGCTCGAGCCACTGAATTCCCTTCAGCAGTTCTTCTTTTGCTCCAGATTCCAGTATCTCAGACACTTGTGTCTTCGCTGCTTAGCCTGCAGTGAGTCAAGACTTGTGGGCAGCACGGTGGCGTAGTGGCAGAGCTACTACCTTACAGCGCCAGATACCTGGGTTCGATCCTGACTCCACAGGCGCTGACCGTACAGAGTTTATATGTTCTCCCATCCATGAGTCAAATATCTCCCATTCTCCCCTCTCCCTCTCGCTCTCCAACGTCACCCGTATCCCTCCCTCCCACTCAACGTTTCACACCTCCTCTGCTTTCCTTATCTGACACCGTTTGTACCCAGGTTTGATCCCGACGGCGGGTGCTGTCAGTACGGAGTTTGGACGCTCTCCCCGTGACCTGCATGGATTTTCTCCGGGAGCTTTGGTATCCTCCCGCACTCCAAAGACGTACAGGTTTGTGGATTAATTGGCTTGGTATAATTGTAAATCGTCTCTAGTGTGTGTGGGATTGTGTAAGTGTGCGGGGATCACTGGTCGGCATGAACTCGGTGGGCTGAAGGGCCTGCTTACGTGTTGTATCTCTAAACCAAACAAAAGAGACATGTTAATCATCTCTTCTTTGATTAGGCAACAGAGTTCTGACCCTTTCTTATTTTTGGCCTTACTCATATGGTCTAGTTATATCTTCTTTTGACAATTATTTCAGATAATCCCACTCTTATGGTGGCAATTGTCAACTCACTTATCTGTCTGAAGTTATTGATAGTAAATTCTCATGTTCCCTTATCTGTATTCAAGATAGCATGGCCAGTTTATCTTACAACTCCAAAGGAAATGCGACTTTCTCAGCCACCAGTAATATTGCTGATAGTGATCTGCTAACAAAAACAATCTGATGAAGCTTTTTAAATTAACTTTTGTTGCCTCAACCTTCCTTTGCTCTTTCTTTCTTCATTTGATTGCCCCTGTCCACAATACCCTGGTCAGTACAAGATGTAATTAATATTTACATGCAATGAATATCTCAACCTTTATGACTATACTCCAACCTGTTCATCCACAGTGTAACTCTTAACATATTAATGGTGTTGCATTCTGTAATGGCAGTTTTCACTGTGATGGTCGCTAAGTAACACGTAAACAGAAAATGCTGGAACTACTCAGCAGGTCAGGCAGCATCTGTGGGAAGAGAAACGGAGTCGGCGTTTGAGGTTGGATACCCTTCAGTGAGATCAGCTTCGGCTGGTCTCCTGGTTCGCACCAGTTTTAATAGATCGCCTGTTACTTTGAACACTAACTCCTTTTCGAAGGTATCACAAAATGCTGGAGTAACTCAGCGGGTCAGGCAGCATCTCGGGAGAGAAGGGATGGGTGACGTTTCGGGTCGAGACCCTTCTTCAGTCTGAAGAAACGTCACCCATTCCTTCTCTCCTGAGATGCTGCCTGACCCGCTGAGTTACTCCAGCATTTTGTGACACCTTCGATTTGTACCAGCGTCTGCAGTTATTTTCCTACTAACTCCTTTTCATTTGCACCTGCGGGAGTGTGACAGAACTTCCCCTCGAGTTCTGCGGGTTATGAGGTGACCGTTGAGACTAATGCAGAACCCAAACACTCTGCCACAGGTGGGGATGAACGTGTGGCACTGGGCAAGTGGGTGGCTAATTCTGGAGATTGTGTCCTCCTTTTTCCATTCATGTTCCATTCATGTTCATTGATGCATAGACATAAGTTCCTCAGTACTGTCAACAGCGCTCCTCTATTTTAAGTGTTAATGGACCAGAGATTTCTACAGTTCAACAGGAAGCATAACACTATCTGACATCCCTTGCTTTGACACTCTCTATATAATGTCCTGTCATTTTAACATTCTTTATATAACAACCCTATGTGCAACACTCTGAATAGCGTTCCGTCACTGTAACACTTTATATATATCAGCCCCCATTGTAATGCTCTAAATAATGTTTCCTCTAAGAAATGGTTTGCTGGGGGAAGGCTCTGATGAAGAAAAATTTAGAAAGTTAACAAGAAAGTGCAAGGTAATTGTGTAGGATAGCAAGTATCACAAAGTGCTGGAGTAACTCAGCAGGTCAGGCAGCATCTGTGGTGAGAAGGAATGGGTGACGTTTCGGGTCGAGACCCTTCTTCAGACTGATGTCAGGGGGGGTGGGACAAAGAAAGGATATAGGTGGAGACAGGAAGACAGTGGGAGAACTGGGAAGGGGGAGGGGAAGAGAGGGACAGAGGAACTATCTAAAGTTGGAGAAGTCAATGTTCATACCGCTGGGCTGTAAGCTGCCCAAGCGAAATATGAGGTGCTGTTCCTCCAATTTGCGGTGGGCCTCACTTTGACACTGGAGGAGGCCCATGACAGAAAGGTCAGACTGTAAGATAGCAATATTGTTAATGAGCAAAAGTGTGCTAAGAAAGGGCACACGAAGAAATACAGGTTCACCATCGATTATCCGGTAACATGGTGGTCTGCCTGTCCCCCCACCCCTGCGGACAGAATCCCCTCCGGAAGTCCCCCCGAATATGTGGCATCTCGGCCGGGTGAGGTGGCCGCTCTCGACCTCATCGCGACTTCCATGGCAATCGGCGGGTTGAATTTGCCCCCTGCGGCTGGGGGTCTGGAACTCTGGAGTCAGCAGATGCATCCCCATAGCCGACTTATGCGGCCAACTTTGTGGGGCCGGTATCCAGGCCCCCCCCCCCCCAAGGCCGTGACCTCTGCTGATCCGGCAAAACAGACAATCCAGAAAGACTCTGAAACCAAAGGTGAGGGAGAATCAGTAGTGGACCTGTATGGGAGAATCTTTCCAAACAGAGACATAGCTGGGAAGCTGGCAAAGAAAAATGAAATCTCTCTATCCGTATGCACGGAGTGTTTGTAATATGGAAGATGAATGTGGAGCACAAATCAAAATAAATGGGTACAGCCTGTTGCCAATTACAGAGACATGCTTACAAAGTGCCTAATTTTAGCGATTAAATATTCCAGGAAACTAAACTTCAGAAGCGATGGGTAAAAATGAAAACGTAGGGGTAACCTTAAGAGCGTTTGTTGGCACTGGGCCTGCACTCGCTGGAGTTTAGAGGAATGAGAGGGGGACCTCATTGAAACGTAGTGAAAGGCTTGGATAGAGTGGATGTGGAGAGGGTGTTTCCAATAGTGGAAGAGTCTAGGACTAGTCACAGCCTCAGAATTAAAGGACGCTCTTTTAGGAAGGAGAGGAGGAGAAATTTCTTTAGTCAGAAGGTGGCGAATCTGTGGAATTCTTTGCCACAGAAGGCTGTGGAGGCCAAGTCAGTGGATATATTTAAGGTAAAGATAGACAGATTCTTGATTAGTATGGGTGACAGAGGTTATGGGGAGAAGGAAGGAGAATGGGGTTAGGAAGGAGAGATAGATCAGCCATGATTGGATGGTGGATTAGACTTGATGGGCTGAATGGCCTAATTCTACTCCTATCACGTGATCTTATGAGTGTCATGGAGCTGTACCGCAGTGAAATAGATCCTTCCAGTACTTTGTGGTTTGCTCACCATTACAACATTTGCATTTTCTGTGACTACATTATCAGTGCTTACAGAGAGAGAGTGTCAGTGCCTGGATCAGCATTACAGTGAGGGGTTTGGTGGAGAGCTACTGTCAGCGAGGGGATGAGTATATGTGGAAAAGTGTGAGGGGTCATACAGAGGGCATTACAGCAAGGAGGGATTTACACTGAGGTAGTTACATGGAAACATAGAAAACATAGCCAATAGGTGCAGGAGGAGGCCATTCGGCCCTTCGAGCCAGCACCTCCATTCAATGTGACCATGGCTGATCATTCTCAATCAGTACCCCGTTCCTGCCTTCTCCCCATACCCCCTGACTCCGCTATCCTTAAGAGCTCTATCTAGCTCTCTCTTGAATGCATTCAGAGAATTGGCCTCCACTGCCTTCTGAGGCAGAGAATTCCACAGATTCACAACTCTCTGACTGAAAAAGTTTTTCCTCATCTCAGTTCTAAATGGCCTACCCCTTATTCTTAAACTGTGGCCCCTTGTTCTGGACTCCCCCAACATTGGGAACATGTTTCCTGCCTCTAACGTGTCCAACCCCTTAATAATCTTATACGTTTCGATAAGATCTCCTCTCATCCTTCTAAATTCCATTCGGCCCTTCGAGCCGGCACCGCGTTTCATTATGATCATGGCTGATCATCTAAAATCAGTACCCCGGTCCTGCTTTTCCCCCATATCCCTTGATTCCTTTAGCCCAAAGAGCTAAACCTAACTCTCTCTTGAACGTTATGCACTGAGGGCATGATTCAAATAGTTTCCCCGGGGGGGTTTATAAAGTTAGTGTGTAAACTAGATAAACTGAACAGTGTTTTTTCATGGTAACACTCTATATGTAGGGACCCTGACCATAACGCTCTGTATAATATTTCCTCGAAGTAATGGTTTGCTGAGGGATGGTTCTGATGAAGAAAAATTTAGAAAGTTAAAAGTTAAAAGTGCAAGGCAATTGTGTAGGATAGCAATATTGGTAACGGGCCAAAGTCAAGTCAAGTCAAGTCAAGTCAATTTTATTTGTATAGCACATTTAAAAACAACCCACGTTGACCAAAGTGCTGTACATTTGATTAGGTTCCAATAGAAAAAAAAAAAATGAAAACATACAGTAGCACGCAAACAGTTCACAGCGCCTCCTCAATGAGCCTCAAACGCTAGGGAGTAGAAATATGTTTTTATGAGTAGAAAGTGTGCTAAGAAAGGGCACAGAAAGAAATACCAGTCTGCCATCGATTATCCGGCAACTGGTGGTCTTCCCCCCCCACCCCCCCTCCCCCCCCCCTCCCCCCCCCCCCCCCCCAGGGACAAGATCCCTTCTGGATGTCCCCCCCGAATATCTGGCATCTCGGTCGGGTGAGTTGGCCGATCTCAACCTCATCGCGACGTCCACACCAATTGGCGGGACGAATTTGCCCCATGCGGCCAGGGCTCAGGAACTCTGGCAGGGCCGGAGCCGGCAGAGTCTTGCAGGGGTTTTGCGTTGGATCCCAGCTGTTCGCCATCTTCTTCAATAACCTGGGAGATGGGGATCAAGTGTATTCTATCCAAGTCTGTTTACGAATCAAAGCTGCATACCCACCATGATAGACACGAAAAGCTGGAGTAACTCAGCGGGTCGGGCGGCATCTCTGGAGAGAAGGTATAGGTGACCTTTCGAGTCGAGAACCTTCTTCAGACTGAGAGTCGGGGGGGGAAGGGGGGGGATGGTGAGAGAAAAAGAACAAACGAATGGAAGAAATGCAAAAAGCAACGACGATCAAGGAAGGGTGGAGCCTACAATGGTCCATTGTTGGCTGTAGGGCAGGTGATAACGAGTTCCACAGGCAGTGAAACAAAACCATGAGTTGTGGGAAGGATACAGCGAGACTTAAGAGGAATATGGACAGGTGAAGTGAGAGTGTTGTGACATGGCCCATAGATGGTAATGTCGAAAGAATGTAAAGTCTTCGATTGGAGAGATAAAAATAGGAATGCCAAGGATGTTGTAGATGGTGAGAGATCACAACCTCAGAGGGAACTGGCTAGTAATGTGCGGGTGGAACAAGCAATTAAGCCAAATGGTACTTTGGTCATTGCAAGGGGCTCTGTGTACATCAACCTACGGACACCATAAGGCTTTAGTGAGGCTGCTCCTGAGATATGTGTGCGTGTCCCTGCCTAAGGAGTATGTATCCATTATCAAAATTAACCTTACGGTTCCAGGAATGGCGGATTGCTCTACGAGGCAAGATTTTGCCGAAATTCTTGCAGTCGTAGACTCATAGGGGTTGAACAGCACAAAACGGGGCCTTCAGCCCATCATGTCCCTGCCAACCTTATTGCCCTTCCACTTTAATCCATTTGAGTTGAGTTTAGTTTATTGTCACGTGTACTGAGATACAGTGAGAAGCTTTTGTTGCGTGCTAACCAGTCAGCGGAAAGACAATACAGGATTACAATCGAGCCGTCCACAGTGTACAGACACAGGGAATAACGTGAATAGCATTTAGTGCAAGATAAAGTCCAGAAAAGTCTGATCAAAGATAGTCCGAGGGTCTCTAATGAGGTAGATAGTAGCTCAGGACCAAAGGTACTAGAGGAACAAGATGGACCACTCCGTTGAAATCGCCTATACTGAAGTGTAGTATGCAAAGGACCCATTTTAGTAGGCAAAACCCGCCGTTCGCTATGCCTCTCGCAGTGTAATCAGTGTTCTGGGGGAACAGTATGTGTGATGATACCATAAAAAAATGCAGAATATATCTCATCTATCAATTCACAGATTTTTGTTATTTTTCTTTATAAATGTCTCTGCACGTTTCTGCCTACTAAAATGGCGCCGTGACATACTACGGTTTTTAGGGTCGAGTGGTCTATCCTGTTCCTCTAGTATCTTTGCTCAGGACTGCTCTGTAGCTGTTGGTAGGAGTGTTCAGTTGCCTGATGACAGCTGGGAAGAAACAGTCCCTGAGTCTGGAGGTGTGCGTTTTCACATCACTACACCTTTTGCCCGATGGCGAAAGCACAAAAGATCCAAAAGGTATAGCTTTGCCTTCATTAGGACCATACCTTCAATGCCATGCCAATTCAATTCACTGTCTAAATGCTACATAAATGTGGCGATTGTATCTGATTTCACCTCTCCCTCATCAGGCAGTGCACAAATATCAACCACGCTCCGTGTGAAAAACGTACCCCGATGATCCCTTAAAAACTTAAAGGATGCCCTAAACATTAGGCTAGCACGGTGGCGCAGCGGTAGAGTTGGTGCCTTACAGCGCCAGAGACCCGCGTTCGATCCTGACTACGGGTGCTGTCTGTATGGAGTTTACACGTTCTCTCCGTGACTGCGTGGCTTTTTTCCCGGGTGCTCTGGTTTCCTCCCACATTCCCTCCGCGGGTCAGGCAGCATCTCTGGAGAAAAGGAATAGGTGACATTTCGGATCGAGACCCTTCTTCGGACTGCTGTGAAGAAGGTTCCCAACCCAAAACAACACCTAATCCTTTTCTCCAGAGATGCTGCCTGACCCTCAATATTATTGTGTTATCTTTTCCCTTTAATGTCCTCTTGGCTGATGATCCAACTATCTGGTTTGAAGCTTTTGCCTATATGTCTGGGTATTCCAATTCAACAGGACCCTGATCCCAGCTCGATTCATCTTTAAGTGAAACAGCCTCTCTTTTCTCCGGTGCCAGTGCTCCATGAATTGGAAGCCGCCTCTCCCACACCAATCTTTCAACGATGCATTTCCACGTCATTGGTATAAATTGAGAAAGATGTTCATTACCAGCTTGGAAATACCTTTAAGGGACAATTCAGCCATCCAGACGCAATTAAAATAAAGCTTTATTCTGTGTACAACTTCATTTATTGCAGATTGATTGTGCGGGGCTATTATATTCCAATTAATGCTGACAGGTGAAATATTCTGGTTGGTGATTTATGTTAGTCTCAGGGTTAGGATAAAAGTCGGAGAGGTCTGCTGACCAAATTAGCTCTTACCTCCCTGCACATTCAATCTTCGACGCCCAGCCAGTGCACAGTTGGGATTAAACACAAAGCTTAACAAAATAGTTAATGAACTGCAATGCTCGCCGTAAGGTTAGTTATTCAATTAGTGAGGAGATTTAGGAAAATAAGATATTAATTAGAAGCCATTGAAATTACTAAAAAAAAGAAAAGAGAATTGCATTTAAATAGCACCTTTCATGGTCCAGAGTGTTTTTCAGTCAATTAAGTACTTTTATTATGTAATTGCTTTTATAACATTGGAAACAATCTACACGCAGCAAGCTCCCAAGGACAATATTGTGGCAATGGTCAACTGATAGTTAGTGATGTCGGTTCTTGAATAGATATAAGAGACATAGGTGTTGGAAGGAACTGCAGATGCTGGTTTAAACCGAAGATAGACACAAAATGCTGGAGTAACTCAGCGGGTCAGGCAGCACCTCACGAAAGAGGAATAGGTGATGTTTGGGGTCGAGAAGTGTCTATTCCTTTTCCTATTAATTTTCCTTTTGCTTTTCTCCAGATATTCCTTGGATATTCCAGAGATTCCCCATTCCTTTTCTCCAGAGACACTGCCTGACCCACTGAGTCACTCCAGCATTTTGTCTCTGTTCAGTATAAACCAGCATCTGCAGTTCCTTCCTGCACACTGATCATTAAGTACCCCTCTTTATAATAATCCCACCCTAATTTATTTTTATACTACATTCTAATCCTTCTTCGCACATTCTACCACTGACTAAGGGGTAATAGGCAATGGCCAATTCATCTACCATTCCTCGCTCTGGGATGTGGAATGGAATGAGAGCACCTGAAGGAAACCTACGCGGTCACAGTGAGAACGTGCAAACCCATACAGACAGCACCCGCGCGCGGTCAGGGTCGAGTTTGGTGTGCTGGTGTTTAGTTTAGTTTAGAGATGCAGTGCGGAAACAGACCCTTTGATCCACCGAGTCCGCGCCGACCAGCGATCACCCCGTACACTAGCACTATCCTACACACTAGGGACAATTTACAATTTTCACCGGATCCAATTAACCTAAAAAACTGCACGTCTTTGGAGTGTGGGAGGAAACCGGAGCCCCCGGGGAAAACCCACAAGGTCACAGGGAGGATGTACAAACTCCATACAGACGGCACCCATAGTCAGGATCGAACCCGGGTATCTGGCGCTGTAAGGCAGCAACTCTACCGCTGCGCCACCCTGCCGGGCTTATCGTGAAACCTCGTTTTAAAGCCTCCCCCCCCTGACACGTGCACTCTGACAGAGTTATGTCCTTATTAATACTGTATACGGTAAGTGTTCCCACAGACACCAGTGCTGGCAGTGGGACTGAAACCCACAATGAGTCACTCAGAGTTGAGAGTGGAAACACTCAGGCACTGCTGAAACAGCAGCAGCAAGGACAGCTAAAACACACAGCAGGACACTTGCTACACAATTTAACTTAAAAATCAATCCTGCCACTTGCTCTGCTCTGCCCTAGGGCAAACTTAAATCTTTAACTGAATGTGTAGCCTGGGTTTAGATGGTAACACTGTCACCGCAGTTAAATATACACTTGGACTTTAGAGATACAGCGCAGAAACAGGCCCTTCGGCCCACTGAGTCCATGCCAACTAACCATCACCGAGTATACCAGTTCTATCCTACACACTAGGGACAATTTATAGCAGGCAATTAACCTACAAACCTGCACGTCTTTGGAGTGTGGGTGGAAACCGTGATTAGAACGGGTGTCAAGGGTTACGGGCAGAAGGCAGGAAAATGGGATTATGGGGCAGAGATGAGCCATGATTGAATGGCGGAGTGGACTCGATGGGCCAAATGGCCTAATTCTACTCCTATAACTTGTGAACTTGTGAAACCGGAGCACCCGGGAGGAAACCCAGGCAGGTCACGGGGAGAACGTACAAACTCCGTACAGACATCACCCATAGTCAGAATCGAACCAGTGTCTCTGGAGCTGTAAGGCAGAAACTCTACCACTGTGCCACTGTGCCACACTAAATACAGTTGATTTAACTGAAAGAACAAAAATCTAGCTGGCGTTACCAAGGGAGTGTTATAGTGGCCTGTCAGAGATTTGCAGATGAGGTTCTGAAGAAGGGTCTCGACCCGAAACGTCACCCATTCCTTCTCTCCTGAGATGCTGCCTGACCTGCTGAGTGACTCCAGCACTTTGTGAAATAAATACCTTCGATTTGTATCAGCATCTGCAGTTATTTTCTTACAGGTACTAAAATGTATCATCGATTCTTCTCTTAAGCAGCGGTAAAATATCATGCACCACTACTTCTAAAGAAGAGTAGATAATCTCCCTATTTCTCTGGCTGATTTTAATGGCCAATTTGAGCCATCCTGTCATTTTAGCAGTGGTCTTTGTGGGATCTTGCTTTGTGAGATTGCACCAATCTCCACATCTTGCACCAGTCTCCGCTCCTTGCTCCACGATCTTGATTGTTAGAATGATCTCATGAGTTGTTTTCGCTTTCAGTGATATGAGAAGCTCACAGGAATTTATTTGAAGTGGAGATGGGCACCAAAGGGCTGGAAGAACTCAGCGGGTCAGGCAGCATCTCCAGAGATCCGGCGAGATGAAAAACCTGAAGGAGGGTCCCGACCCGAAACATCACCTATCCTTTTTCAGCCTCACCCGCATTGTCGTGGCAATGGTCAACTGATAGTTTAGTGGTGTTGATTCTTGAATAGATATTGGAGACATGGAGAGGTACTCGACAGAAAAAAGCTCTTCAACCAGCCGGTCCATAGTGTTCAAGTATGGACACAAAATGCTGGAGTAACTTGTCTTACCTGTCGTATTGCTGCAGCGCCTTGTGTCTATCTTTGGTATAAACCAGCATCTGCAGTTCTTTCCTTCTATATTTTTCTTTATTTGAACTAACTTGGTTATTAAGAGATCTTCTTCTCCTAAGAGAAGAATCCATGATACATTTTACAATGTGTAATAGATAGACAATAGACAATAGACAATAGGTGCAGGAGGAGGCCATTCGGCCCTTCGAGCCAGCACCGCCATTCAATGTGATCATGGCTGATCATTCTCAATCAGTACCCCGTTCCTGCCTTCTCCCCATACCCCCTGACTCCGCTATCCTTAAGAGCTCTATCTAGCTCTCTCTTGAATGCATTCAGAGAATTGGCCTCCACTGCCTTCTGAGGCAGAGAATTCCACAGATTCACAACTCTCTGACTGAAAAGGTTTTTCCTCATCTCAGTTCTAAATGGCCTACCCCTTATTCTTAAACTGTGGCCCCTTGTTCTGGACTCCCCCAACATTGGGAACATGTTTCCTGCCTCTAACGTGTCCAACCCCTTAATAATCTTATATGTTTCGATAAGATCTCCTCTCATCCTTCTAAATTCCAGTGTATACAAGCCTAGTCGCTCCAGTCTTTCAACATATGAAAGTCCCGCCATTCCGGGAATTAACCTAGTAAACCTACGCTGCACGCCCTCAATAGGACACAAGCAAGTTGGCCAGCAGCTTCCACATGACCCGGTGTTCGAGTGGGGCGAAACCCTGGTCAGTAAATGTATTGCCTTCCATCTCAGTGAGGAATGTGGAATCCACTGTGATGGATGTTAATGTTGACTTTTATGTGGCTGTGTGTCTCGTTGCTTTTCACTCAGTATGGCTGTATGGTAACTCAAATTTCACTGTACCTTAATGGGTGCATGTGACAATAAACTGACCTTGCAACCTTGGATTTCTGATCCAAAAGCAAAATACCGCAGATGCCAGGAATCTGAAATAAAAGCAGAAAATGGTTTTTGAACGCGTCAGATCCAGCAGCACCTGTGGACAGAGGAACAGGTCAACGACGGTTCATCCGGACTGCGAGAAGATCGAAAATGTTAACTTTGCTTCTCATTCCGCGGCTGGGACGTGAACTACTCGGTAGTTCCCAGCGTATTGTTCTTGCTATGGAAATGTCAACGGATAGTTGGAGACAGCCCAGGCCATCACCAAAACTGACCTCCCTTCCATTGACTCCATTTGCACCTCACGCTGCCTCGGCAAGGCCAGCAGCATAATCAAGGACGAGTCGCACCCCGGCCACTCCCTCCTCTCCCCTCTCCCATCAGGCAAAAGGTGCAGAAGTGTGAAAACGCCCATTTCCAGACTCAGGGACAGTGTCTTCCCAGCTGTTGTCAGTCAACTGAACCATCGTACCACCAACTAGAGAGCAGTCCTGGGCTACTATCCACCTCATCAGAGACCTTCAGATTATCTTTAATCGGACTTTCCTGGACTTAATCCTGCACTAAACATTATTCCCTTGTATATATATGAATGAATGAACTGTGTGTGTGTGTGTGTGTGTGTGTGTGTGTGTGTGTGTGTGTGTGTGTGTGTGTGTGTGTGTGTGTGTGTGTGTGTGTGTGTGTGTGTGTGTGTGTGTGTGTGTGTGTGTGTGTGTGTGTGTGTGTGTGTGTGTGTGGGTGTGTGTGTGTATATTCTGTGTGTAGTTATATATTCTAAAGATTCCTTACATATATTTTACCCTGTCTGTCTAAGTGTCCGAGATAAGAGTAGAATGTAGCTGAGATGTGGAGGGGATTTTTACTGAGGGGGTCCAGGGCTTGGGAAGAGTGTTCGCAGAGTGGGTTGGAACGGTCTATGATTTGGGGAGGAAGGAGCATGATACCATTTCTCTGCCCCCGACACCTTTCCCCTTCTGCCGGGGTCTTCGTCTCCCCTGTGGCCCTTCCTCCCATCCCAGCCTCCTGGCCAGCACACAAATTGCCTGCGCGTTTTCAATTTGGATGAAATAAAAGCGCTCGTTTCTAAGCCGAGCAAGTCGGAGGTGAAAAATTTTGAAAACCATTAAATGTCACAATCCATTTGGAGACAGGGCATTCAGTGGCCCTTATTGGAATCAACCACGCATTGCTGAGAAACATGGAACCGCAACAGCGAACATTCCTTATATCAGATATTTTATTCTTGTTTCTTGTCAACTTCAATTATTTTGCGATGTCGCTCCACCTACACGGAGGCTCCAGCGAGACTGCGTCTTCGCTAACTCTGGTTTTATGTTGCTTTCAAATGTGGTCCTGTCTGTTAACTTCTTTATGGATTCTAAAGGTCCCTTACATCCATTTGACCATGTTTGTCTATTCATCCATGAGAGTGGAGAATGCACCATGAAGGTGGTTGAATGAGAGAGAGAGTTCTTGACAATTTTAAGAAAGTCGAGACAATGTTATTGCCATAAGCACGGTGAGGTACACGTACTATGAAAATCTTCATTGCAGGCACATCGTTTGACACAGCACAACACACAAACACATAAGATTTTTTAGACTTTTAGAGGCACAGTGCGGAAACATTGAGCATACTCGTTCATGGTTGTGAACGACTGCAGCAGGATCTTGGTTGTGCACGATTGCAGCAGGATCTGGATCGATTGGCCAGGTGGGCGGTGGAATGGTTGATGGCATTTAATACAGAGAAGTGTGAGGTGTTGCATTTTGGGACGTCGAACAAGGGCGGGACCTACACAGTAAATGGTAGGCTTCTGGGTAGTGTTGTAGAGCAGAGGGATCTAGGAGTACAAGTGCATGGTTCCTTAAAGGTTGAGTCGCATGTGGATAAGGTGGTCAAAAAGGCTTTTGGCACTTTGGCCTTCATCAGTCAGAGTATTGAGTATAGAAGTTGGGAGGTCATGTTGCAGTTGTGTAAGACGTTGATGAGACTGCATTTGGAATATTGTGTTCAGTTCTGGGCACCATGTTATAGGAAAGATATTGTCAAGCTTGAAAGGGTTCAGAAAAGATTTACAAGGATCTTGCCAGGACTAGAGGGAGTGAGCTATGGGGAGAGGTTGAGTAGGCTGGGTCTCTATTCTATGGAAAGTAGAAGGATGAGGAGAGATCTTATAGAGGTATACAAAATCATGAGAGGAATAGATCGGGTAGATGCACAGAGTCTTTTACCCAGAGTAGGGGAAACGAGGACCAGAGTACATAGGTTCATGGTGAAGGGGGAAAGATTGAATAGGAATCTGAGGGGTAACGTTTTCACACAGAGGGTGGTGGGTGTAATGGAACAAGCTGCCAGAGGAGGTAGTTGAGGCTGAGACTATCCCATCGTTTAAGAAACAGTTGGACAGGTACATGGATAGGACAGGTTTGGAGGGTTATGGATCAAGTGCAGGCAAGTGGGGCTAGGGTAGCTGGGACATTGTTGGCCAGTGTGGGCGAGTTGAGCCGAAGGGCCTGTTTCCACACTGTATCAAACTATGACTCTATACTCAAAGTATAGGATATTAGCACGGTGGCGACACAGAGTAATATTGTTTAGACTTTCGAGATACAGTGTGGAAACAGGCCCTTCGGACATCTGGGTCCATGCTGACCAGCGATCACTCCGTACACCAGCATGATCCTACACACTGGGGACAATTTACAATGTTACCAAAGCCAATTAACCTACAAACCTGTATGTCTTTGGACTGTGGGAGGAAACCAAAGCACCCAGAAAAAACCTACTCTGTGGCGGCCCCTGGTGGCGAGCCACGCGTGGAGCGAACCCTTGGCTCAGGTGGGGGGTCACGGAGCTTGGAATGGGGAGGAGTGGTGGTGGGTAGTGGAGCTCCAGGAGGATTTGAACTGGTTGGGGGTTTGGGGGTTTGAGGAATAAAGAAAGCTTTGCTTGACACATGTCCCGCTTCATTGGCTTTGCTTGACACTCGTGTCCCGCTTCAACGCCATTACAGGGAGAACGTGCAAACTCCGTACAGACAACACTCGGCGTAAGGATCGAACCCGGGTCTCTGGCGCTCTAAGGCAGCAACTCTACCGCTTCGCCGCCGTGCCGTTTAATAGTGAATCCTGATTTTGCCTTTACTTCAGAGACAAAATATTATTTTGAAATATCAGGATAAAAGACAGATAGCAACTGTTGTAAATTATTCCGCTGTGACTTTTGGACAGTAACAGATGTAAATTATTCTGCAACGTTTTGACTGTTGAGTTAATCTTCCCCACATAAACTGATTAGGGTCTAAGGAAATAGGAATGAGGCCATAAGAAATAGAAGGGAAATAGGGCCATTCAGACCCTAATGCCTGCATTGCAATTTATCGGATCATGGCTGATCTTTTACCCTTTCCTACACTAATTTCATATTCCTTGCTTTTCTAAATATCAATCTCTGCCTTGAGCATTCTCAGTGACCAAGCTTGTGGCGGAAGAATTTCAGTCATTTCCCTGGGTGAGCAAGTTTATCTTTTTATTTTTATTTACCTCTTTATCTTGAGACTGCGACACCTAGTTCCAGATACCCTAGGGAGGGAATCATCAACACTGTCTCTATCCTGTTAGGACGACGTGTTTCTCATTCCCCTATTTGCAGCATTTGTTCAGTTTAGTTTACTGTCACGTGTACCGAGGTACAGTGAAAAGCTTTTGTTGCGTGCTAACCAGTCAGCGGAATTTCTAAAACCATCATTCGGGCAAAGCTTGGGTAGGAAGGAACTGCTGATGCTGATTTAAACCGAAGGTAGACACAAAACCTGGAGAAACTCGGTGGGGTAGGCAGCGTCTCTGGAGCAAAGGAATGGGTGACGTTTCGGGTCGAGATCCGAAGATCTGAAGGATCTCGACCCGAAACGTCACCCATTCCTTCTCTCCAGAGATGCTGCCCGTCCCGCTGAGTTACTCCAGCTTTTTGTGTCTATCATTAGGGCAAAGCTTTACAGTTTTAATACAGCTCTCTGGGAGCTAATTATTTTCCACAGAGGTGGGATGAGTTTTGATGGGCTGTGTGGCATAATTGCATTCTTGCTCAGTTAGTGAGGTGGGAGAGATAAAAGGGAGAATAACCAGCTGGCCTGTCATCAGTCTTAAGGGAAAGGCTGGAATCTATTATTAAGCGGTGGCAAAGAGGAACATAGAACATAAAGGGATTATATGGCAACATGAAAGGGAAATCAAATTAGACTAAATTGTTCGAGATTTTTGAGGTTGTAACCAGCTGAATACATAAGGATGAATGGGTCGACGTATCGGGACTTCAAGATCTTTGATAAAGTGCCACAAATAAGATCATGAAACAAAATCGGAGCACATGAAATAAAGCAGAGACTGCTGAAGAAATACTCAGCGGGTCAGTCAGCGTATGTGTAAGGGGAAACGGTTAATATATCTGGGGCCCCTCGTCAAAACTGGGAAGCAGAGAAACGGGGAAAGAGAGAAAGGGCGGCACAGTGGCATATCGGTAGAGATGCCGTCTCACAGCGCCAGAAACCCGGGTTCGATCCTGACTGCGGGTGCTGTCCGTGCGGAGTTTGTACGTTCTCCCTGTGACCGCGTGGGTTTTCTCCGGGTGCTTCGGTTCCCTCCCACATTCCAAAGACGTGCAGGTTTGTAGGTTAATTGAATTCCGTAAATTGATACTAGTGGGGTTTTTTTGGTGTTTTTTTTTCATATTTCAGATACAGCACGGAAACAGGCCTTTACGGCCCACCAAGTCCGCGCCGCCCAGCGATCCCCGCACACTAACACTATCCTACACACTAGGGACAATTTTTACATTTACCCAGTCAATTAACCTACATACCTGTACGTCTTTGGAGTGTGGGAGGAAACCGAAGATCTCGGAGAAAACCCACGCAGGTCACGGGGAGAACGTACAAACTCCTTACAGTACAGCACCCGTAGTCAGGATCGAACCTGAGTCTCCGGCGCTGCATTCGCTGTAAAGCAGCAACTCTACCGCTGCGCTACCGTTTTGGATGCAAATGGTGGAATAACATAGGACTAGTGTACGGGTGATCGATGGCTGGTGTGGACTCGGTGGGCCAAAGGGCCTGTTTCAATGCTGTATCTCTAAACACTGAACTTTAAACTTAACTCTTAAAAAAAACTACTGGAGGAAATCAGCGGGCCAGGCAGTGTCTGTTGAACAGATGACTACTCATTTCAAAGGCCTGGGACCTTTCTTCAGACTGATTGAATAGAGGAAAGAGAGGTGAGGTGAAGGAAAGGGGTCAACTGCAGGCATGAGGAAGGGTCTCTGCCTCAAACGTATCCAGACACTTTCTTCCACTGACGTCACCTCACTTATGGCCTCACTCTGGCGATTGCGGAGGCCAAGGAACGAAAGGTCGGTATGGGAATGGGAAGGGGAGTTAAAATGGTCAGCAACCGTGAGATCCAATAGGCCTTGGCAGATAGAGTGCAAGTGTTCGTGAAAGTTGCCTGACCCTTTGAGCATTTGCAGCAGTTAGTTTTTTTTCTCAGGATTCCAAATTCTGTAATATCTGCGTCTCCAACGAGAGAAATGAATTAGTTTTAATCAACAGGGAAGGTTGGGGGAGTGCATTGGTAGAACTAAGGAAATATGTCTGATAGAGACTGGATGGCAGGTCAGTAACCATTTACCGTGGCAGTAACGAGGTCCTTAAAATCAGATTAAGCTTCATTGTCTGTGTAATATGTTGCTAATGTTATATTGTCTGTAGATAGACATTACATGCTGGAGTAACTCAGCTGGTCAGATGGCATCTCTGGAGAAAAGGAATAGACGACGTTTTGGGTTGGAACACGGTCTAATGAAAGGTCTCGGCCCAAAACATCACCCATTCCTTGTCTCCAGAGATGCTGCCTGTCCCGCTGAGTTACTCCAGCATTTTATGTCTACCTTCGGTGTAAACCAGCATCTGCAGTTCCTTCTTACACATTTTGTATCGACTGTGTTATGTTGTATAGTATGTGGCTCATACACACACTGACTCAACATACACACTGTGTCATGTTGTATAGTATGGGGCTCATAGGACATGATCAGTCGGCCAGACTACGTAAGAAAGGAAAAGAGGAAAAATAAGGACAGCAGAGGAAAATGGCCAGCTCTCCTTCAAACCGAAAGCAAGTGATCTAATATTGGAAACTTCAGTATTAAATCCTGCAAGGCAGATCGAAGATAATGAATTGGTCCTTCAGCTTGCTTATTATAGCAGTGCAGGAGGCCACAGCCGGAGAGGTCAGAGTAGGAGTGGGAATCAACAAGAAGCTCCAGTTCACTCCTACAGAGTGTGGTGTTTGGTGCCCCCAGCGCACAGGAAAACATTTCCTTGTTCCAGATTCCCCAATAAATGGAAGCCACACCTCATGCCTTTTCCTTCAGGGATGCAACGAGTAAGTAAAAAATGTTCATCACCTGTCATTTTAGAGTTTAGAGATACAGCGAGGAAACAGGCCCATCGGCCCACCGAGTCCGCGCCGACCAGCGATCTCCCCGTACATTAGCACTATCCTTTACACTATGGAAAATGTACAATTTTACCGATGCCAATTAAACCCACAAACCTGTACGTCTTTGGAGTGTGGGAGGAAACCCACACGGTCACGGGGAGAATGTACAAAGTCCACACAGACAGCACCCGTGGTCAGGACCGAACCCGGGTTTCTGGTGCTGTAAGGCAGCAACTGTACCGCTGCGCCACCGTGCCGCCCCCTGATGTATGTCCAGATTCTCTGCTGATTAAAGGATACATGTTGATGGAGAGTAGACCAGTCCGTGCAGGTACCTCCCCATTGCAACCTCATAGGTTTAATTTCTCCAAGTCCCCAGCATCAGCAATGTTGCACGCAAGTAATGATGTTGGTCCTCTTGATGGTCTTGTTAGTTTAGTAAATCAATGCTATTCCTTCACGCTAGTGTAGATGAGGCCTGCAGCCTCCTTTCACTATCGTGTTATGTGTCTTGTATTGGTTTGTACTTGCTACAGATTGCCCTGTTCTCCAGCATTATGTGATTTATGATTTTTCTTCTCGGGATCAATAAAGTGAAAACAAAAGCATCACTAAAAAGGGTATCCTATAATTTTAATACGACTAAAATTGAATACAGCACAGAGCTCTGGCAGAAACAAGAGCATCATAAAGATGGAAAAGCTTTTGCCTTTATTCATTTTATTGAGCGACGGAATAAATGTCTTGCTTGGAACAGCAATTCCCCTTCTTACCTTCGCTCAGTTCCCTTCTAGACACGAGGAACTGCAGATGCTGGTGTACAAAGAAAGATACAGAGTACTGGAGCAACTCAGCAGGTCAGGCAGCTTCTCTGGACAACATAGATAGGTTCTCCAAAAGTGCTCTGAGCCGTTGAGTTACTCCAGCACTTTATGTCTCTTTCCCTTACTTTCTAACTCTATAAAATATAGAATTAACTGGAGTCATGACGTCAAATCATATTAATGTCAGCTGCCTCAGTTGTTCATGTCACATGGTTGAACCCATGCCAACCATCAGTGGCGCAGCGGTAGAGTTGCTGCCTTACAGTGCCAGAGACCCAGGTTCCATCCTGACTACGGGTGCAGTCTGTATGGAGTTTCTACCTTTTCCCTGCGAAGGTTTTTTCCGGGTGCCTCAATTTCCTCCCACTTTCCAAAGGCATGCGTGTTAGTTGGCTAATTGGCTTCTGTGAATTGGCCTTACTGTGTCGGATAGAATTAGCGTTTGTGTGATCGCTGGTCGGCGCGGACTTGGTGGGTCGAAGGGCCTGTTTCCACGTTATATCTCTAAAATAAACAAGTGAACTAACTGTGGTCCAGACAATGCAAATAGCCGCCTAATTTTGCCAAATTAAAATCACGGCCTTTGTTTTTGCCCACGGATTTAGGGTAATGAGGCATCTAGGAACAAACAGAGATGAACGTTTTGTCTGCCTGCAACTTTATGTAGTATTGCACACTAAGGTGGGATCTGCATAACATACCTAACTAATCTTAAACTGCTCATTTCCAACTTTGTACAATGTCTCAGTGCACCTCCAGCTAAATCTCTCATCCCTGACCTTGCTACCACTTTCCTTTGTTACTCTGGATGCCTTCCGGAGGGCCGCTGAGAAGCCGAGGCCGGAGCCTCGTGGGTCGGGGGTGGAGCCTCGCGGGTCGACGAAGCCCGCGGCCGGCGGTGCCTGGGCCAGTGCGTACAATAGCGCCGACCGACGGACGAGGACGGACACGTGGAGGCGAGGACGCCGCCGCTGGGGGAAAGAACATTGGAGGACCCAGCGTGGGGGAGACCACCGTGAGGGAGGGGGAGAGGGGGGAGAACAAAGGGGGGCCTGGCGCAGAGAGGTACTTTGAAGCTTTGTCAGCGCCCTTTATGGGCGACTGTTTGCACACCTTGGGTATGCAAGCAAAGAATTTCACCGGGGCTTGTCACATGCGGCAATAAAGTATTCATTCATTCATTCATTCATTCATTCATTCATTCCTTGCACTCCTGCCCACTTTACTGTTTCCAGAGATAATCAAAGCCCCCCTCTTTTCCTTGCCTGTTTTACTATCTAAATGTCTCCTACAATCAGTCTGAAGAAGGGTCCTGACCCGAAACATTGCCTGCCCATGTTCTCTGGGGATATTGCCAGACCCGCTGAATTACTCCAGCACTTTGTGGGGGGCTTTGTGTGTAAACCAGTATCTGCGGATGGTTTCCTTGTGTCTAATTTTGCCTTAACTTGCTCAGAGTCAAATCTTTGATCTAACTCTCCCGAGAAGCAGCTTGAGGAATTTTAATGAGGCCTTGATGAAGTAAATCAATATTTTCCAGTCTCTTCAGTCATTTTGTTTGACCAATGCTGACAAGATTCAATTTAAGCAACGGAATGGGATACACGGCATTTTGGGTTGAGACCCTTCTTCAGAATGACGTCTATCCTAGTTAAACACAAAATGCTGGAGTAACTCGGCGGGCCAGGCAGCATCTCTGGAGAGAAGGAATGGGTGACGTTTCGGGTCGAGACCCTTCCTCAGACCTTAGTTCGTCAGTTATGGGTTGAGAGGGTGAGGCTGAGAAATCGGAAGCTACAGCAAACCCTCCCAGCACACATCAGCGTTCCCAGGGATTGAACGATGAATATACGGTAAGAAGCAGAAGTGAGAAGATCACTCTTGTGGCAACACTGGGTTGATTGGAGACTCAGCCGGCACAGTGCAGTGCGGCACAGTGGTAGAGTGCCTTGCAGCGCCAGAGACCCGGGTTACACCAAGAACTTGACCCACAGAGTCACACTGAGTCCGATGCTGAACTATCAGAATTCCCGAACAGATGGGTACTGGATTATCGGAATTTTCTGTGGCACATTCCTCACCCAATTTATGCATGGCATTGACTCCAAAATCAGAGTGACTCCAAATCAGCCTATAGTACTGAGAACATAGAACAGGACAGCACAGAAACAGGCCCTTCAGCCCGCATTGTCCATGCTGAGCATGATACCCAGTTAAAGTTACCTCATCTGCAACATCACATCTGCACATGATGCATATCCTTCCATTTCCTGTATATCCATGTGCCGATGTAAAAGCCTGTTGCTTTTTAGTTTAGAGATACAACTTGGAGACAGGCCCTTCAGCCCATCGAGTCCACACCGTACACTAGCACTATCCTGCACACACTAGGAACAACTTACAATTTTACCAAGCCAATGAACCTGCAAACCGGCACGTTTTTGGCATGGGAGGAAACCGGAGCACCCGGGGAGAACGTACAAACTCGTGCCCAGGATGGAAGCTGGGTCTCTGGCGCTGTAAGGCAGCAGCTCGACAGCTGCGCCACCGTGCCGTCATGATAAATACCACTATTGCAGCTGCCTCCACCACCACCACCACCCCAAGGCTGTGTGTTTCAGGCATTCTTCATCCTCTGTGTAAAAGACTAGCCGTGTACACCTCTGTTAAAACCTGCCCCTCTCACCTAAAAGCTACTCCTTTTAGTCCTTGGCATTTCCATGTAGTCCCTGAGACTCCACGACAAGGAATTGTCATAAAGATGTTCATCATTGTGGATGAGCTAATACTTCACAGAACAAAGCCGAAGAGATGAGAGTATTTTCTCTTTGGAGATTATTACGTGGTTACTATGGAGCCTTGCTGACCTCATCAGTCGGATCAAATACTGTGAGTGCTCCCGCAGGGTTTTGAACCTTCAGCTCCGCAGGAGATTTGTGGCTCATCGGATGCTTCCCAAGCAAATATAAGCAATCCCCTCAAATCCCTTGCCTTGGGATTTAATCCAAGCCTTGCAGGATAAAGCACATCATCTAGAGAGGGTTTCCCTCTCCCCTGACTCTTAGTCTGAAGAAGGGTCTTCACCCGAAACGTCGCCTATTACCTGACACAAAGCTGGGTGGTAGTGTGAACTGTGAGGAAGATGCTATGAGGTTGCAGGGTGACTTGGACAGGTTGTGCGAGTGGGCGGATGCATGGCAGATGCAGTTTAATGTGGATAAGTGTGAGATTATCCACTTTGGTGGTAAGAATAGGAAGGCAGATTATTATCTAAATGGTATCAAGTTAGGAAAAGGGGACGTACAACGAGATCTGGGTGTCCTAGTGCATCAGTCACTGAAAGGAAGCATGCAGGTACAGCAGGCAGTGAAGAAAGCCAAAGGAATGTTGGCCTTCATAACAAGAGGAGTTGAGTATAGGACAAAGAGGTCCTTCTGCAGTTGTACAGGGCCCTAGTGAGACCGCACCTGGAGTACTGTGTGCAGTTTTGGTCTCCAAATTTGAGGAAGGTTATTCTTGCTATTGAGGGTGTGCAGCATAGGTTTACTAGGTTAATTCCCAGAATGGCGAGACTGTCATATGTTGAAAGACTGGAGCGACTAGGCTTGTATACACTGGAATTTAGAAGGATGAGCGGGGATCTTATCGAAACATATAAGATTATTAAGGGGTTGTACAGGTTAGAGGCAGGAAACATGTTCCCAATGTTGGGGGAGTCCAGAACCAGGGGCCACAGTTTAAGAATAAGGGGTAGGCTATTTAGAATGGAGAAAAACCTTTTCAGTCAGAGAGTTGTAAATCTGTGGAATTCTCTGCCTCAGAAGGCAGTGGAGGCCAATTCTCTGAATGCATTCAAGAGAGAGCTAGGTAGAGCTCTTAAGGATAGCGGAGTCAGGGGGTATGGGGAGAAGGCAGGAACGGGGCACTGATTGAGAATGATCAGCCATGATCACATTGAATGGTGGTGCTGGCTCGAAGGGACGAATGGCCTACTCCTGCACCTATTGTCTATTGTCTAATGTCTATTGTCTATTCCTTTTCTGCAGTGGACGGCATGGTGGTGTAGTGGTAGAGTTGCTGCCTTACAGCGCCAGAGACCCAAGTTCGATCCTGACTACATGTACTGTCTGTACGGAGTTTGAACGTTCTCCCTGTAATGGCGTGAGGTTTGCCCGGGTGCTCCAGTTTCCTCCCATATCCCAAAGACGTGCACGTTTGTAGGTTGGTTGGCCTCTGTAAAGATTGTAAACTGTCCCGAGTGTGTGGGATAGCTTTAGTGTAAGTTTTAGATCACTGGTCGGCGCAGTCTTGGTGGGCCGAAGGGCCTGTTCCCACGCCGTATCTCTAACCTAAACCAATCTAAGATGCTGCCTGACCCGCTGAGTTACTCCAGCATTTTGTGACTCTCACAAGTTCTGTTTACAAGCAATGGAAGATTCCTGCCTGAACCAACTTCACATCTCTGTCATCCTCTGTGGAAAAGACCTGCCCCCACCTCCTCAGACTGATAGATTTCAGTCATGAGTCGAAGGTATTTATTCACAAAATGCTGGAGTAACTCAGCAGGTCAGGCAGCATCTCTGGAGAGAAGGAATGGGTGACGTTTCGGGACGAAACGTCACCCATTCCTTCTCTCCAGAGATGCTGCCTGACCTGCTGAGTTACTCCAGCATTTTGTGAATAAATACCTTCGATTTGTACCAGCATCTGCAGTTATTTTCTTACACCTTCAGTCACGAGTGCTCGGTTTTTGATCTCTCAAAAGGGAAATGGGTTCCACCTATTTGTATTCTTCAATTCAACCATAATATTATGGATCCAATTAACATAAAATCGGATGTAAAACTCACACATCTCTCCATTGAAGTCCCTTTTCCCTTTCAAGTACTATGGTTTCAGGAAAACACCTGTCTTGAAAGTCAGCAATTTTTTAAACCAGCTGCTCAATTTATTACATCTGCAATACTCCTGCTTGCTCTGCCAATAATGCCCCTTGATGTTATATAATGACAAACCTGTCCCTACCGATACTGTACCCTGGAGTTATTATAGTGACAGATGAATCCTTACCAGAACTGCACTACACTATTATATACTGAAAGACCTGTTCCCATCAGTATTGTACATCAGTGTTAAACAGTGATAAACCTGTTGTACCACAGTACTAAACAGTGACAGACCTCCTCTACCAGTGTGGTGCCTCAGTGTTGAACAGTGATAGACCTGTCCCCATCAGTATTGTACCACAGTGTCATACAGCAACAGACCTGTCTCCACCAGTATGGTACCTCAATGTTAAACAGCGACCAACATGTCATAGAGTCACACAGCACAGAAATTGTCCCTTTGACCCAACTTGTCCACACCGACCTACATGCTAAGCTCTACGCATTTGCCTGCATTGTTTTATATCCCTCTAAGCCTTTCCTCTCCATGTACCAGTCCAAGTGTCTTTTAAATATTGTTATTATTCCTGTCTCAATTGCCTCCTCTGGCAACTCATTCCATTAACCACAACCCTCTGAGCGGAAAACATTGCCCCTCAAGTTCCTATTAAATCTTTCCCCTCTCAACGTAAAACTATATTTTTGATTCCCCTACCCAGAGTAAAAGACTGTACATTCACCCTATCAATTCCCCCAAGAAATGTGTACACCTCCATTAGATCACCCCTTAGCCTCCTGTTGCTCTAAGAAATAAAGTCCTAGCTTGGTCAATCTCTCCCTGTGGCCCTATAGTCCTGGAAACATGCTCATAAATCTTCCCTGCACTCGTTCCAGCTTCATGACATCCTTCCGAGAGCAGGGTGAACAAAACTGAACACAATATTCCGAATGCGGCCTCACTAATGCATTCTGCAACAGCAACATAATGTTCCAACTGCTGACCGATAAAGGCCAAGAAACCTTCTTTATCACGCTATCCACCTGTGACACCCCTATTGGGGAACTGTGCATCTGTATTCCTAGATCCCTCTACTCTCCAACACTCCCCTGCGCCCTACCAACCACTGAGGAGGTCTTGCCACGGTTTGACATCCGGAAATGCAACAATCTGCATTGAACTACGTTAACCTTTCCTCAGCCCACTTGTCCAGCTGATCAAGATCCTGCTGTAGTTTTTGATAACCATCCTCACTGTTTACGATAACATCTACTTTAGTGCCATCAGCAAATTTACTTTCTCTTCTAAAGCGTTGATGTAAACCACAAGCCACAGTGGGCCCAGCACCAATCTCTGAGGCACACCACTAGTCACAGGTCTCCAGTCTGAAAAACAATCTTCCGCCACCACCCTTCCATGAAGCCATTTCTCTATCCAATGGACCAGTCTCCCTGGATCCCAGGCAATCTGATCTTCCAGAGCAGCCCACCATGCGGAACCTTATCAAAGACCTTGCTGAAGTCCATTTCGACAACGTCTATGGCCTTGTCCTCATCAACCTTTCTGGTTACTTCTTCTAAGTACCTTGTTTACTTAGTGCTAAACAGTGACAGACCAGTCCCCATCAGAACTTTCCCCCAGTATTGTACAATGACAGGTATGTCTTCACCAGTATTTAACCCCAGTGTTATGCTGTGCCAGACCCATTCCTGTCAGCACTGCACCGCGACATATTATGGCGACATATATCCCCACCAGTTCTGTACTCCAGTATTATCTCTGGAGAGAAGGAATGGGTGACGTTTCGGGTCGATCTTCAACACAAATATACACATGTATATGCATCCATGCATGCCTGCACACACGCCTCCACACACATACATGTGCACACACATAAACACAAATGCAACCACACACATAAACACAAATACACACACAGCACACACACACACGAAAGAGAGCGCACACACAGAAAGAACTCAGGTTAAATTTGGAGTCAGCATTTCCAACCCATTTAAATTCAGCTGTGCTCGATAAGTGCAGATTAGACTGCACGTGATCTATCAGAAGTCGAGAACAGTCGAATGAATGATTGCCCGAGATATGCCACATGTTTGAAGTAATTCAAAAAATAAGATAGATTCTCATAAATATCCTTCACAGGAGCAGCGCTAAATGGCAAACGCGAGTGTTTCTTTTGCTGTTGTCTCTCACCAGACATTATGAGATAAGGCTGTGAAGTTTGCTGTAGGATGATAATGATTGCCTTTCTGAGGTAAATACTGTTTGTGGTAGATTTTGTCAGGAGAATTAGCCCCATTCATCTATCTATCATTTACGACTCTGTGACAGGACGTTGAATGCTGTGCTTCCAGTATAGCTGCTTAATAAGATGATGCATAAAATAGATTTGGGAAAGAAATACAGAGATTTTTTTTAAAGTTTAAATATTTAGTGTGAATGTTCCAGGCTGTCAAGCAGTGACGTTCTTTATATTTTGCTTTGGAAGATGGATGGTGAGCCAGTGTGGCACCTCAGTTTCTAGTCAATCAGTTGGCATCTGACTGGTGTTTATAACCTTGCACTGCCCTTACTATGATAGTGCATCCACACGCTTCTTTTTGGAAGGTAGGACATCGTCACGCACTGACATCAGGCTTAAAGGATCTCCTCCGAGTGTGATTTCCTTTAATCCTGCCGAGGAAAGGATGCGTGGGCCCGAGTCTGTAGGACAGTGGGACAGGCGCCGTGTGGAGGGCAGATGGAAAAGACACATGTGGTCTTACCCATCACCAACGTCAGCGGTGCTGCAATCAGGTTCAGCAACTGCGGACCACACAGAGAGGACGGTGGTGCAGCGGGTAGAGCTGCTGCCTCACCGCGCTAGAGACCCGGGTTCGATCCTAACCTCAAGTGCTGTCTGTGTGGAGTTTGCACCTTCTCCCTGTGACCGAGTCGGTTTCTCTCCCGGCGCTCCAGTTTCCTCCCACCCCCCAAAACTGTGCGGGGTTGTAAGTTAATTGGCCTCTGTAAATTGCCCGTCACGTGAAGGGAGATTTTACACAAAGGGTGGTGGGTGGATAGAATGAGCTGCCAGAGGAGGTAGTTGAGGCAGGTACTATCACAACGTTTAAGAGACATTGAGACAGGTGCATGGATAGGTTAGGGTTAGAGCGATGTGGGCCAAATGCAGACAAGTGGGACTTGCGTCGATGGGGCATGTTGGTCGGAGTGGGCAAGTTGGGTCGACGGGCCAGTTTCCACACTGTATGACTCCTTAACTCTATGAGTGGATGAGAAAATGGGATAGCAGAGAACTAGTGTTAACAGGTGATCGATGGACTGCGTGGAATCGGTGGGCCGAAGGGCCAGTTTCCGCACTGTAACTGAATTAAAGCATCAAGTGAAAGTACTGTCATCCTCCCTTGGATTAAGAATTTCCAGGATATAGACCCAGTGATGACGAAGGGCTCGCGATATAACCCTAATTATCTTATATGTTTCAATAAGATCCCCCCTCATCCTTCTAAATTCCAGTGTATACAAGCCCAATCGCTCCAGCCTTTCAACATACGACAGTCCCGCCAATGGGGATAAATGGGTCCCTTTCGGAATGGCAGGCAGTGACCAGTGGGGTACCGCAAGGTTCGGTGCTGGGACCCCAGCTATTTACGATATACATTAATGACTTAGACGAAGGGATTAAAAGTACCATTAGCAAATTTGCAGATGATACTAAGCTGGGGGGGTAGTGTGAATTGTGAGGAAGATGCAATAAGGCTGCAGGGTGACTTGGACAGGTTGTGTGAGTGGGCGGATACATGGCAGATGCAGTTTAATGTAGATAAGTGTGAGGTTATTCACTTTGGAAGTAAGAATAGAAAGGCAGATTATTATCTGAATGGTGTCAAGTTAGGAGGAGGGGGAGTTCAACGAGATCTGGGTGTCCTAGTGCATCAGTCAATGAAAGGAAGCATGCAGGTACAGCAGGCAGTGAAGAAAGCCAATGGAATGTTGGCCTTCGTAACAAGAGGAGTTGAGTATAGGAGCAAAGAGGTCCTTCTACAGTTGTACCGGGCCCTGGTGAGACCGCACCTGGAGTACTGTGTGCAGTTTTGGTCTCCAAATTTGAGGAAGGATATTCTTGCTATGGAGGGCGTGCAGCGTAGGTTCACTAGGTTAATTCCCGGAATGGCGGGACTGTCGTATGTTGAAAGGCTGGAGCGATTGGGCTTGTATACACTGGAATTTAGAAGGATGAGGGGGGATCTTATTGAAACATATAAGATAATTAGGGGATTGGACACATTAGAGGCAGGAAACATGTTCCCAATGTTGGGGGAGTCCAGAACAAGGGGCCACAGTTTAAGAATAAGGGGTAGGCCATTTGGAACGGAGATGAGGAAGAACTTTTTCAGTCAGAGAGTGGTGAAGGTGTGGAATTCTCTGCCTCAGAAGGCAGTGGAGGCCAGTTCGTTGGATGCTTTCAAGAGAGAGCTGGATAGAGCTCTTAAGGATAGCGGAGTGAGGGGGTATGGGGAGAAGGCAGGAACGGGGTACTGATTGAGAGTGATCAGCCATGATCGCATTGAATGGCGGTGCTGGCTCGAAGGGCTGAATGGCCTACTCCTGCACCTATTGTCTATTGTCTATTGTCTAAGCTGGAGACCCACCTTCCTGATGGTGGAAACCTCGGTTACATGAGTCAGTCCATGCGTTTAGCTGTGGAACCAAGGAACTGCAGATGCAAAATTTGATACAAAGTGCAGGCATAACTCAGCAGGTCAGGCAGCATCCCCGGAGAACATAGATCATAACTTCATTGGCGTTTTGGGTCGGGACGCTTCTTCGGAGGGGAATAATTATCAACTGCACACGTTCATTTTTTTAATGTGCTACCACGTAAATGACATACATTACTACAGGGAGAGTTCTTTACATTTTCTACAGAATCTCCATTCCTGAATTAAACCGCAGGTATCACTGCATCATTTTTATAGAAAAATATAATTAAAGTCATAATTACAAAATCAAGTTCTCGCTATTATTCCATATTTAAGCATTACTGATAATGAAGTCGAAGAAATCTGATTGAATCCTCATTTCCTAATGAGATTTCTTTGCCAGCTCTATCAACGCTAGCTCTTTACATTCAGGAATGTTAGCCAAGGACATACAGAACGTCTTTTCAAAGACAAGTCTGTTTTGATATTTGGCTTCCACAAAGCTAAGTCGACTGGGTTGTTGGTAAGGTTTTGACTGCATGTTCACTGGGCTCTGGATCCTCTGTGTTGACTTTCACCTGGAAAGAAAGTACATTTAGGTTTAGAAACTGTAACAATAGACAATAGACAATAGGTGCAGGAGGAGGCCATTCGGCCCTTCGAGCCAGCACCACCATTCAATGTGATCATGGCTGATCATTCTCAATCAGTACCCCGTTCCTCCCCATACCCCCTGACTCCGCTATCCTTAAGAGCGCTATCTAGCTCTCTCTTGGATGCATTCAGAGAATTGGCCTCCACTGCCTTCTGAGGCAGAGAATTCCACAGATTCACAACTCTCTGACTGAAAATGTTTTTCCTCATCTCAGTTCAAAATGGCATACCCCTTATTCTTAAACTGTGGCCCCTGGTTCTGGACTCCCCCAACATTGGTAACATGTTTCCTGCCTCTAACGTGACCAACCCCTTAATAATCTTATACGTTTCGATAAGATCTCCTCTCATCCTTCTAAATTCCAGTGTATACAAGCCTAGTCGCTCCAGTCTTTCAACATATGACAGTCCCGCCATTCCGGGAATTAACCTAGTAAACCTACGCTGCACGCCCTCAATAGCAAGAATATCCTTCCTCAAATTTGGAGACCAAAACTGCACACAGTACTCCAGGTGCGGTCTCACTAGGGCCCTGTACAACTGCATAAGGACCTCTTTGCTCCTATACTCAACTGCTAACTTCACCCTTTCCTCACTTGACAACTCCAACAACATCTTTTTATAGACACAAAAATCTGGAGTAACTCAGCGGGACAGGCAGCATCTCTGTAGAAAATCAATGGATGACGTTTCGGGTCGAGACCCTTCTTCAGACTCGACCCGAAATGTCTCCCATTCCTTCTCTCCAGAGATGTTGCCTGTCATATCATATCATATCATATATATACAGCCGGATGATATGATATGATAGATGTCCAGATGAGTTAGTCCAGCTTTTTGTGTCTATTTTCGGTTTAAACCAACATCTGTAGTTCCTTCCTCTGCAACTTGTCTTTTTGGTTTAGTTTAGAGATACAGCATGGAAACAGGCCCTTCGGCCCATCGAGTCCACACCGGCCAGCGATTTCCACACAATAACACTATTCTACACACACTAGGGACAATGTTTACATTCACACCAAGCCAATTCACCTACAAACCTGTACGTCTTTGGAGTGTGGGAGGAAACCAAAGACCTTGGAGAAAACCCACTCAGGCCACGAGGAGAACGTACAAACCCCATACAGAGAGCACCCGTAATCAGGATCGAACCTGGGTCTCTGGCGCTGTAAGGCAGCAACTCTACCGCTGCGCCACCGTGCCACCCTTCTTCTACCATTGACAACAGGGAAGAATGGGTCACCAATCCTGTACTTTCCATTCTGTAGATCGGAATCAATGGGAAAATACTATTTGAATTTTCAGAGAGCTGTTTTTAAATAGGACGGCATTATTTAGCTTTGGAGAGTGAGATTGACATCTTAGCTGTCATCAACACCCACTGAGCCTAAAGATGTATTTGACTCCAGACTCTTGAGCTTCTTTTGAAAGCGGGGATCAGAGCTGCCAATTGAAAACACACTGGATCCACTTCCCTACATAAACTGATTGTGATGTGGAAGGTGATCAAATGTATCTGTCAGATAGCCAAAGCTTGGTGAATCCGTGCAAATCCTGAAAGTATTCCACCGAAGGAGATGGAAAAGCTTCAAGTTCTCATTGCAGATCAGACTCCCAGTTCAGTACTTCACCCCACTTCACTGTGTGAAAGTAGGTAACTATCCATTTCTTCACACAGCAGCTCAGGTGCAAGAGTGCTCAACACTCAAGGACGGCACAGTGGCGCAGCGGTAGAGTTGCTGCCTTGCAGTGCTTGCAGCGCCGGAAACCCAGGGTTCGATCCTGACTACGGGTGCTGTCTGTGCGGAGTTTGTACGTTCTCCCCGTGATCGCGCGGGTTTTCTCCGGGATCTTTGGTTTCCTCCCACACTCCAAAGACGTACAGGTTGGAGTGTGTAGGTTAACTGGCTTGGTGTAAATATAAATTGACCCGCGTGTGTGTAGGGCAGTGTTAATGTGTGGAGATTGCTGGTCGGTGCGGACTCGGTGGGCGGAAGGGCCTGTTTCTGTGCTGTATCACTAAATTAAAAAAACTAAACATTATTTACTCTTGTGAGGATGTCATTGAGCTCTAGACACCATTTCTTAGCTGCTGCTCCCTCACCATGAGGGCTGCTATCGTGAGCAATTGTGGGCCCCATATCTGAGGAAGGATGTGCAGGCATTGGAGAGGGTCCAGAGGAGGTTTACGAGAATGATCCCAGGAATGAGTGGGTTAACAAATGATGAGGGTTTGACGGCACTGGGCCTGTACTCGCTGGGGTTTAGAAGGATGGGGGGGGGGACCTCAATGAAATTACCCAAATAGTGAAAGGCCTGGATAGAGTGGATGTTGAGAGGATGTTTCCGCTAGTGGTAGAGTCTAGGACCAGAGGGCACGGCCTCAAAATAAAAGGACGTACCTTTAGAAAGGGGAAGAGGAGGAATTTCTTTAGCCAGAGGGTGGTGAACCTGTGGAATCCATTGCCAAACACCGCTGTGGTGGCCATCATGGGGCATGTTGAAGGCGGAGACTGACAGGTGGATAAGGTTGGTAAGGGTGTCAAGGGTCACGGGGAGAAGGCAGGAGAATGGGATTGAGAGGGAAAGGTAGATCAGCCATGATTGAATGGCGGAGTAGACTCGATGGACCGAATGGCCTACTTCTGCTCTGACGTTTGAACTTGTGAACTTAGGTAATGTGTTGTCTATACACAGGCACACCTTCCATCACTCCAGCCGTTGCACCATGGGTGTCCCCCTGTCAATGTGGTCGCTCTGTCATCGCAAACACTAATACACTAATACAACGGTCACACCGTGGTGCGTGACCTGTCGGGCACAGAGCAGAGCCAAGAATATTTCAGCACCGCTTATACCTCTCATGGCTGTTCTTCACAGCAAGGTGAATCTTCATGAAAGGCCCCCTTTGCAGGCGGAACACAGATAAACATGAGAACCACAGCAGTTCAAATGTTAATCTAACGGTTTGACAAACCAGCCTTATGTCTCCACAACTTCATCAATGGGGATTCAATGCTCTCCACAGAATCACTGATTCTCCCTGAGATGATATCAGTTGACAAACGAGCGTGACAAATTTTCTTGGCAGCTGCGTCACCCAAGACTGAGTGTCTAATATTGAAGGCATATTGTAAATGGTGATTTACATCTGGCCAGGAGATACGAGGCTATAAACATACCTTCAGGTACCATTCATTACTGCATTGCACTTTGTTGTGAAGTCACATCCATTTGAAAACTTCCGCTGGCTTTTCTTTTAAGTTTGGTTCTACAACTTGAGACACAACATGGAATCATTGCCTTCAGCCCATCAAATCCACGCCAACCATCGATCATCCATTCACACTATGCCTCAGTGGGTGGCATAGTGGCTCAGGGGTAGAGTTGCTGCCTTACAGCACCGGAGACCCAGGTTTGATCCTGACTACAAGTGCTGTCTGTGCGGACTTTGTACATTCTCCTTGTGACCTCCGTGGGTTTTCTCCAGTTGCTCCGGTTTCCTCCCACACTCCAAAGACGTACAGGTTGGCAGGCTAATTGGCTTCTGTAAACTATAAATAGTCCCTAGTGTGTGTAGGATAGTGTGAGTGTACGGGGTGATCGCTGGTCGGCGCGGACACGGTGGTCCGAAGGGTCTGTTTCCACGCTGCAACTCTGAAGCCTAAAGTTCCCTGGATATCCACTCCCTACATCCGAGGAGTAATTTACAATGACCAATGAACTGGCAAAACCGCACGTCTTTAGGATGTGGGCGGAAACTAGTGCACCTGGAGGAAACCCACGCAGCCACAGGGAGAAGGTACAAACTCCACACAGACAGCACCCGAGGTCTGGATCGAATCTCGGTCTCTGGCGCTGTGAGGAAGCGGCTCTACCAGGTGCGGAACTGTGTCGCCATTAAGTTTGGGTGTTTGGTGGCAAGTTGTTTTGTTGGTTTTATTGAATCAGAATCACGCCATGTCACAAAACACACAACACACTGAGGATTTAGAAATTCCCATTCCCTCTCAGAATGAATCCATAGCTTGTTAAAGCAGAATCATATTTCTTCCATCACAAGCTTCTTCCTGGTTACATTTCCCTGAACTTTACTCGTTCCATTAAAATAATCCAACTCTACCTGCTCTGACAGATTGTGTGGGTGCATTTAAAAACCCATTCATCTTGCTGGTTTGTACTCGCTGTGAAATCTCTGTTGAAAACTCCCCACAAATGTAACTTAACATGGAAGACCCAATGTGGAGATGCTACATTTTCACTTACTATGAAGGTTTGGGATTTTGTTGAACTGTGTGTTTGGCTGCTCAGCAATAGGGTGATGGGGAGAAGACAAGAGAATGGGGTTGAGAGGGAAAGATAGATCAGCCATGATTGAATGGTGGAGTAGATCTGATGGGCCCGAATGGCCTAATTCTGCTCCTAGAACTTATGAACTTAGGAAGACAATGTAATTTTCCCCTCAAAAATATAGAAAATATATTTAATTGGTTATATCTAATTTCACAGTAACCTGCAAAGACATTGCTGTAAACCAGCACGGGTCCATATTAAGGAGAAGGGTCAGTTTGATGAAGTGTCTCGATCCGAAACATGACCTATTCCTTTTCTCCAGAGATGCTGCTTGACCCGCTGAGTTACTCCAGCATTTTGTGTCTGTCTTCGGTGTAAAACAGCATCTGCACTTCCTTCCCACAAATCCAAGTTAAGAAATGCTGGCCTGGGTGAGTTACTGCCATGGCTTCTGTCCATGGTACACACTGTAGCCACAGCCAGGCATGGCAGCAAACATCTTGATAGTTATTGGAGATGAGCTTATCCGGTGAATTCTATCACACTCCCAACTTCTGCCCTGTCGACGGTGGAAAGGCCTTTGTGGTGAATATGCAAAAAAAGAAAATTGCAGATATTGGGAATTCAAAGTTAAAAAATGCAGAAACTGTTGGAAACAATAGACAATAGACAATAGGTGAAGGAGGAGGCCATTCGGCCCTTCGAGCCAGCACCGCCATTCAATGTGATCATGGCTGATCATTCTCAATCAGTACCCCGTTCCTGCCTTCTCCCCATACCCCCTGACTCCGCTATCCTTAAGAGCTCGATCTAGCTCTCTCTTGAATGCATTCAGAGAATTGGCCTCCACTGCCTTCCGAGGCAGAGAATTCCACAGATTCACAACTCTCTGACTGAAACAGTTTTTCCTCATCTCAGTTCTAAATGGCCTACCCCTTATTCTTAAACTGTGGCCCCTTGTTCTGGAACTCTTATCTGGTCAAGCCACATCTGCTTTAAGACTCACAGAGTCGTCGAGTGATACAGCCTAGAAACAGGCCCTTTGACCCACCATGGCTATGCCGACCCTCATGCCAAGCTACACTAATCCCACCTGCCTGCATTAATTCAATATCCGTGTAGCCACTGTATTTCTGCAGCCTGTCCAAATGAGTAAATGCCTTGATGCCACTGTCATTAACACCTTCCGTCAGTTTCCTGATGATTTACAGTAGACGGCTTGGTTGGTAATTAGCTGGATGGGATATTTCCTCCTTGTTGCGAATGGGACATTCTCGGGCAATTTTTCACGTAGTTAGATAAATACCAGCAATGTAGCTGCATTGGTTAGACTTGGAGCTAGTTCCAGAACATTTTTTTAGTCTGAAGAAGGGTCTCGACCCGAAACGTCACCCTTTGATTTTCTCCAGAGATGCTGCCTATCCCGCTGAGTTACTCCAGCTTTTTGTGTCTATCTTAGCTTTTTAGTTTAGTTTAGTTTCGAGATACAGCATGGAAACAGGCCCTTTGGCCCGTGCCGACCAGCGATCCCTGTACACGAACACTATCCCACACGCTAGGGGCAATTTTCAGAAGACAATTAACCTACAAACCTGCACGCTTCTGGAGTGTGGGTGGAAACGGGAGCACCCGGAGAAAACCCACGGGGTCACAGGGAGAACGCACAAACTCTGTACAGACAGCACCTGTGGTCAGGATCGAACCCACTCTCTGGCGCTGTGAGGCAGCAACTCTACCGCTGCACCACCGTGCCGCCCTGACTCTCTTTAAATGTCTACATCTCTAATGTCTACATCTTAAATGTCTAAATCTCTTTAAATGATCAGCCATCACCCTGTACTCTCTGGTTCCATAGCTTTTGATATGTACAGTGCTGCTCGTCATTCCTTGACAGGACTTGGAGTAAATCAACTTGTCCAGAGACTGACTTCTGAGATGGTGCAGATCTCAGGAGGAAGCCAAGATGTGTTGTCCACTCAGCATTTCCAGCTGATCTTGGTAGTAATTGCTTATCAGTAGCACTGACATGCTGGGCACCCCCTTCATTAAGTGTGGTGATATTCGTGCTGCCTTTAGCTGTCTTTAACTGTTTCATTTCCATCACCATTCATAGCTGGACGTGGTAGTTTAGTTTAATTTATAGATGCAGCGCGGAAACAGGCCATTTGGCCCACCGAGTCCGTGCGATCACCCCTTACACGGACCTACACACACTAGGGACGATTTCTACAACTTATTGAAGCCAATTAACCTGCTAACCTGCACGTCTTTGGAGTGTGGGAGGAAACTGGAGCGCTCTAAGAAAACCCACGTGGTCACAGTGAAAACGTACAAACTCCGTATAGACCGCACCGTAGTCAGGGTCAAACCCAGATCTCTGGTGCTGTAAGGTAGCAATTCTACCATTGTGCTAATGAGCCGCGCTAAGTGTGAACAGTACAAAACTTTGATCTGATCCACTGCTTGTGGATACCTCTAACCATTGCATGCTGCCATGCTGTTCAGCACACATGTACCCCTGTGTTGCTGCTTCACCAGGCAAGGCTGTCCCTCTGCATTTTTTGAGCCAAGGTTAACGCATTAACCTCTGGGCTGCAAATGCAAGAGAGGCCAGTGTATTAAACAGGAAGATTTTGTGCAGTGCTTTGTTGCCAATCAATCACCGCTGTGCGGCAGCAGCCACTTTGCATACTGCCATCCGCGAAGAAGACCATTTCAGACGGTAGTTAAGAGATAACCGGTTAGGTGGTCTGGAGTTGCAAGTGGGCCCGACTGGATGACGACGCAGATTGGGAGATTGGATTGTCATGACAATGGGGTGGTGTCACAATCTGTGTTCATGACTTTGGCTTTTCATTTCAGATGGACTGCACGGTGGCGCAGCGGTAGAGTTGCTGCCTCACAGCGCCAGAGACCCGGGTTCCATCCTGACTGCGGGTGCTGTCGGTACGGGGTTTGTGCGTTCTCCCCGTGACCGCGTGGGTTTTCTCCCGATGCTCTGAGTTCCTCCCACACTCCAACGACGTGCAGGTTTGTAGGTTAATTGGCTTCGGTAAAAATCATAAATTGTCCCTAGTGTGGAGGATAGTGCTAGTGTACGGGGTGATCGCTTGTCAAAGGCCCTGTTCCCGCACTCTACGGCAGAGATAGATAGATTCTTGATTAGTACAGGCGTGAGATGTTATGGGGAGAAGGCAGGAGAATGGGGTTAGGAGGGAGAGATAGATCAGCCATGATTGAATGGCAGAGTAAACTTGACGGGCCGAATGGCCTAATTCTACTCCTATTCCTTATGACCTTGTGACCTTATCTATATCTCTAAACTAAACTAAACCAAATCTTATTAATCGGCTTCAATTTTCCCTGCCAGGAATGGATTTGAATGCATGTCCCTGGATTGATGCTCACATCCTCTATGCCAGAGTTTGTGAAGTGGACATGGATGTCCCGAGACCACATATAAATCCATCTACATTTAATAATCAAATAAGCAGCGTGATGATGTTGCTTGAGTGATCAAGCCAGGACAACCAGGGAGAGCTCTGGTGCCCCTCCTCAAGCTTAAAACTCCCTGGACCACTGTCTGCCTCTTAACTACGCCGTGCACAACTCTTTTAACTTCTCCTCACTGAGGGCGAGGGAGGGGGGAGGGGGGGGGGGAAGAGAAGGAGAGTGTTCTGAACACTAATGTGCCTCTGGCCGTCTCCACTAGTCCAATGAAGAACACTAAGGCCTTCTAGGGCAGCACGGTGGCGCAGCGGTAGAGTTGCTGCCTTACAACGCCAGAGACCCAGGTTCGATCCTGACTGCAGGTGCTGTCTGTACGGAGTTCATGCGTTCTCCCTATGACCATGTGGGTTTTCGCCAGGTGCTCTGGTTTCCTCCCACATTCCAAAGACAAACAGGTTTGTAGGTAAATTGGCCTCTGTAAATTGTCCCTAGTATGTAGGGTAGAACTAGTGTGTGGGTGATCGCTGGTGGTGATATAATGATGTATCGGGTTGAATGCAGATCAGGATAGTGCAGTGCACAGGGTGAGCGATGGTCAGCGCAGAATTGGTGGGCCGAAGGGCCTGTGTCCACGCTGTGTATCTAAACTAAACTAACCTTGGGTAGTGTAGCCCTGTCATCTAAATGATGAATAACAGACTAATCACTTATCAATGCTTCAGCAATGTCTTCCAGCTTGACACTACGAACACTAATTAGATGTTGATTGTGATGAATCTCTAATAAATTCTGTTGCGTGTTTTTTTTTGTTGTAAGGTCTCTGAGGAATGGCTCCATTTCCTGCTGACCTTTTTATCCCAGCGACTTAAGTAACATAAGCTGCGACTCAACCCGTGCATGGCAAGTCTATCAGATGCAAGGAATTTAACTCGTGCAAAATTTCCCTTCTATTGAAGAATGAGGGGGGACGGGGAACTCAGTGAAACCTACCAAACAGTGAAAGGCTTGGATAGAATGGATGTGGAGAGGATGTTTCCACTAGTGGGAGAGTCTCGGACTAGAGGTCAGAGCCTCAGAATTGAAGGACGTTCCTTTAGGAAGGAGGTGAAGAGGAGTTTCTTTAGTTCGAGGGTGGTGAACCTGTGGAATTCTTTGCCACAGAAGGCTGAGGAGGCCAAGTCAATGGATATTTTTAAGGCAGAGACAGGGTCTCGACCCGAAACGTCACCCATTCCTTCTCTCCTGAGATGCTGCCTGACCTGCTGAGTTACTCCAGCATTTTGTGAATAAATAGATTCTTGATTTGTACGGGCGTCAGGGATTACGGGGAGAAGGCAGGAGAATGGGGTTAGGGGGGAGAGATAGATCAGCCATGATTGAATGGTATAGACTTGATGGGCAGAGTGGCCTAATTCCGCTCCTATCACTTATGATCTTATTTCAAATATTTCTAAACGGAAATCAAATAAGATATGCATCAAATGGTAGGGCACAATGGAATGTTAGTGCCCTACCATCCTGTGTGGGATTCCTGTACTTGCTGGAGTATAGACAGATGAGGGGGGGAACCTCAATGAAACTTCCCGAATAGAGAAAGGCCTGGATAGAGTGGATGTGGAGAGGACCTTTCCACTAGTAAGAATGTCTCGGACCAGAGGGCACAGCCCCAGAATTAAAGGACGTTTCTTAAAGAAGGAGATGAGGAGGGATTTCTTTAGTCAGAGGGTGGTGAATCTGTGGAATTCATTGCCATAGAAGGCTGTGCAGGCCAAGTCAATGGATGGGACAAATCTAGAAAGATAACCGTGCCTACAATAGAACTCTGCCTTACATCGGGACCCCTTGGCAGTTCTCTCTTTAAAAGGGAGCCTGGATAATGTGAATCCCTTTGTGAACAGGATGGGTGTTGGCTTAATGCAAGAAGTCATGGTAGGAAAACCGAAACCAGCCAGTTGCCATGTGTAGTGGCAAGTACAGCTGCTGTCAAGTGAGCTCCATCTTGTTGGGCCGAAGGGCCTGTTCTCATGCTGTAAGACCCTTTCTTATAATTCTTATAAGTACCTGGATTCTTATGTACCTGGGTGTCTACCTCCACAATAAACTGGACTGGACTGAAAACACCGATGCGCTATACAGAAAGGGCCAGAGCAGACTTTATCTGCTAAGGAGACTCAGGTCCTTTGGAGTGCAGGGGGCACTCCTAAGGACCTTCTACAACACGGTGGTTGCATCAGCCATTTTCTATGGAGTGGTCTGCTGGAGCAGCAGCATCTCAGCGGCAGAAGGGAAGAGACTCGACAAGCTGGTCAGGAAGGCCAGCTCTGTCCTGGGTTGCCCCCTCGACTCAGTGCAGGTGGTGGGAGAGAGGAGGATGATGGCAAAGTTAACATCGCTGGTGGACAACGACTCCCACCCCATGCAGGACACTGTCACTGCACTGAGTAGCTCCTTCAGTGACAGACTCATTCACCCCAAGTGCGTGAAGGAGAGATAGAGGAGGTCCTTCCTTCCCGCTGCTGTGAGACTGCACAACCAGCACTGCTCCCAGCGAACGAGTCAACAATAACAACTAAGAACACACAGAAAACTGATGACAATTTATGTATCTTTTATTTATAATGAATGATCTCTTGCTCTCTTGCTATCCACTTTGCTGCTGTAACACTGTAAATTTCCCCGGTGTGGGACGAATAAAGGAATATATTATTATTATTATTATTTCTGCCTCTAATCAGGTAACATCCTATCGGTACAAATGCCCAGCACATATCTTTGTTGCAATTACTGTAACACTGCGCACAGACAGGTACTGGAAGCTGATTAATGCCCCCTCGTGACTGTAGTTTAAGCAGATTCTTGGATGTATTTAAATATTGAGGAACTGCAAAACGTGGCTCTTTAGCCAGACTCCCTGCAGTAATTGCCAGCTTCATTGCTGGTGCCCGGATGCATTCGTCCCTAACCTTAAACGACAGAAACAATCACAGTGAAAGATACTAAACTGAAACATAGGTTCCACATTCAGACCACATTACCAGCTGCGGTGTCGAGCTAAGGGGCCCTACTGTGGTGTTGTACTAAGGGGTCCCAGGTAAACATTTTAGTTTTGTTTAGTTTATTATCATGTGTACTGAGGTACAGTGAAAAGCTTTGTGTTAATGCGTGCTAACCAGTCAGCAAAAAGACTATACACCATTACAATCAAGCCATCCACAGAGGTGAGATACAGGATAAAGGGGATGACGTTTAGTGCACGATAAAGTCCAGTAAAGTCCGGTTCAAGGTAGTCTAAGTGCCTCCAAGGAGGTAGACAGTAGCTCAGGACTGCTCTCTAGTTTCAGCTTAATTGAGAGATATAGCATCCATCGAGTCCGCACTGACCAGCGATCCCCGCACATTAAAACTATCCTGCACACACTAGGGACAATTTACATTTTTTATACCATGCCAATTAACCTATACGTCATTGGAGTATGGGAAGAAACTGAAGATCTTGGAGAAAACCTATGTGGTCACAGGGGGAACATACAAACTCCGTGCAGCCAGCACCCATAGTCAGAATCGAACCCGGGACTCTGGCGCTGTAAGGCAGCAACTCTACCGCAGTGCCACCGTGCCACCCTAGTTGTTGATAGGATGGTTCAGTTGCCTGAGAACAGCTGGGTGGGCCGAAGGGCTTGTTTCCCAGCTGTATCTCTAAACTAAGCATAACGCACTACGAAAATGGGCTTTGTCACTGCAATGACGATGGATTCATCAATATAACCATAATGTCAAGGGCAAATCTTGCTGTATTAGGAAAAATAATGGGCACGTAATTGAAAATAAGATTCGCTTTGGCTTTTACCGAACAATTGAATGCTTTTGAACTTTAAAGTGTTAATGCGAATAAATTCATACTGCGGTTTATTAATAAGTACCTTTGGCCTTGACGATGAATGCATTTTGAGAATACGCATTGATATCTTTCCAGTTGCACGTGAGGCTCAGAGAATGGTGTGCTTTGACCATGCCAATCCAATTCAAAAATAAATTATATTCATCAAGGTAAGATCTTGTCTCTTTATTGGATTCATGCAGAAGTGGATGACAATTTACCCAAGGGTCCCTCTCTACATTTGCACTCCCTGGGATTATGACTCAGACTGAAGTATTGTCTGGTATTCAGGTCCAGTGTGTGCAGACACTGTCTGGGCTGTGGTCAAGTGAGAGTGGGCACTGTCTGGAATACTAGACCAGTGAGCGTAGACACTGTCTGGGATCCTGGATCACAGACGATAGACACTGTCTGGGTTCCTGGATCAGTGATTCCACACCGACCACCGATCCCACTATTCGACACACTAGTGCAATTTACAGTTTTACCGAAGCCAATTAACCTACAAACCTGTGCGTCTTTGGAGTGTGGGAGAAAACCGGAGCGCCCGGAGAAAAAACCCACACAGGTCACAGTGAGAAGGTGCAAACTCCGTACAGATAGCACCCGTAGTCAGGATCGAACCGGGGTCTCTGGGATATGGGTGGATCCTGGCGTCTGTGCTGCGGCACCGTGGCACAGCTGGTAGTGCTGCTGCCTCACAACAGTAGAGACCACGGTGCTATTGTGACGTCAGGTGCTGACAGTGTGGAGTTTGCACGTTTCCCCTGTGGCCACATGGGTTTTCTCCGGCTGCTCCAGTTTCCACCCACATCCCAAGGACGTCCAGGTTTGTGGGTTGATTAGTCTCCGTAAATTGAATGCGTAAGTGCGGTAATATAGAACTAATGTGAACGGGTGATTGGTGGTCAGGATGGATTCGGTGGGCTGAAGGATCTGTTTCCATGCTGTATCTCCAAACAAAAACCAAACGAAATATCTTCAAAATACAAACATACACGCACACACACACACACAAACACACACACACACACATGCATGCACACGCATACACACACACGCACACGCACATACACACACACACGCACACACACACACGCGCACACACACACACACACGCACACGCACGCACACACACACACACACACACACTTACACACATACACACATGCACACGCACATACACACACATGCACACGTGCACACACACATACGCACACGCACATACATACACATGCACACGCGCACACACACACACAGTGAAAACACAATGGGGGCAATGGAAACACACACAGTGTGGAAACAGGCTCATGTCTAGTGGAAACATACACACACATACGTGTGTGCACACACTCACACTGGAAACATACACAGACACACACCGACACAGATGGCCTCACACACACACACACACACACACACACACTGTTTCAGGACATGACAGTTCTTCGATTACACTACGATTTTCATCCTCCCCAGCGCGGTAAATATCATGGACCAAATTGCTTACATAAGCTTATTGATGAGGCACAGTCCTGAGCAATGAAGCCTACGGGAGAAATGGAAGAGCATGTGGAGCTGAATATTTGGACCTGATCAGAGTGATAGATTAACACTGCTGAGAAGTATACTTCTAAAGAGTGAGAAAGAGATTAAAAAATAGTGTAACTGTTAGAGGTATTGCAGTTGCTTCCTTCAGAGAGTTATTTTATTTCCCGGTTGCTGAGATGGAATTGGGAACGTCACGACTGCATATTATAATCCCTGCATTGAGTTCCTTATCAAACGATGCTGTGGCAATCTACTCTGTGTGTGGATACCGTTTGCAAAGGCTAAACACTGCGAGCTGCCGGTTCCTCGGGGACATTAGCCTTCCCCTTCTCTTCTAACTGTGAATTGATCAAAGGGAAAATAAATTGGTTCACTATCTCAAGCAAAATATAAACCCTTCAAAACTATTTATTGGACAAACTTATTGTTCATGGTTCAGCTGGTGGTTGCTTGCCGAATATTAGCCCAGGCTGAGAGATGTGGAGTCAGCACAACAGTCAGCAGCTCCCAGGGTATGTTGTACCAAAATGCCCAAATGTTTCTTATCTGACTCCTAACTTGGAGTTGCAATGTGAATCGGGCTCAGGTTTTAGGTTGTAATTTTAGTTTCAGTTTCACGGATACAGTGCACTTCGGTCCACCGAGTCCATGCTGACCAATGATCGATCACCTGCTCTACCAGTTCTACCCTCCACACCAGGAATGACATGTGCAGGAAGGAACTGCAGATATTGGTTCAAACCGAAGACAGACACAAAAAACTGGAGTAACTCAGCGGGTCAAACGGCATCTCTGGAGAAAAGGAATAGGCGACGTTTTGGGTCAGTTGTACAGGGCCTTGGCGAGACCGCACCTGGAGTATTGTGTACAGTTTTGGTCTCCTTATCTGAGGAAAGACATTCTAGCCTTAGAGGGAGTACAGAGAAGGTTCACCAGATTGATCCCTGGGATGGCAGGACTTTCATATGAAGAAAGACTGGATAGACTCGGCTTGTACTCGCTGGAATTTAGAAGACTGAGGGGGGATCTTATAGAGACATATAAAATTCTTAAGGGGTTGGAGAGGCTAGATGCGGGAAGATTGTTCCCGATGTTGGGGAAGTCCAGAACCAGGGGTCACAGCTTAAGGATAAGGGGGAAGTCTTTTAGGACCGAGATGAGAAAACATTTCTTCACACAGAGAGTGGTGAGTCTGTGGAATTCTCTGCCACAGAAGGTAGTTGAGGCCAGTTCATTGGCTATATTTAAGAGGGAGTTAGATGTGGCCCTTGTGGCTAAAGGGATCAGGGGGTATGGAGAGAAGGCAGGTACAAGTTATTGAGCTGGATGATCAGCCATGATCATATTGAATGGCGGTGCAGGCTCGATGGGCCGAATGGCCTATTCCTGCACCTATTTTCTATGTTTCTATGTTTACATGAGACCCTTCTTCAAAATGAGAGTCAGGGGGAAAAGGGTAATGAGAGGTATAGACGGTGATATAGAGAGATTATAGATCAAATGAATGAAAGATATGCTAAAATAGTAACGATGATAAAGGAAACAGGCATTGCTAGCTGCGGGCTAGGTGAAAACGAGTACAGACAATGAATCAGACTGAGTTTTAAAGAATTTTACAGGATCATTAACCTACAAACCTGTACGTCTTGGGGATGTGGGAGGAAACCAAAGATCTCGGAGAAAACCCATGTGGTCACGGGGAGAACGTACAAACTTCGTGCAGACAGCACCTGTAGTCAGGATCGAACCCAGATCGCTGGCGCTGTAAGGCAGCAACTCCACCGCTGTGCCACCTCCACCGCTAGCCATTCTGCACCAAAATGCACTCATATTTCTTATCTGACCCTTTACTTGGAATCACACTGTGAATCTGACTCCGTTGTGAAAATGGAAGTTCTGCAACAGGGGCAAAAAGCAGCACACTTTCACTGCGGATTAATGGATTAAGTGAACTTTGCATTGCACCATTACTGGTTCAAAGGGAACTTTACTCTGGATGTAGCCCAGCCAATGTCTCAATGAAAGTAAAAACAATCTGCAAACTCACCAGGACTAAAGTAGTCAGACCACACCTGTGTGCATGACCACTGCAGAGAGTAGGGTTAGGCTTGCTGGAAAATCCCCATTCCCTTCTTCGCCTGGGACAAATGCAAACCTTGAGGGTGGAGAGTTGGAGCCTCCAGGTTGGAGAGTCGGGCCAAGGTCAGAGCCGCGAGGTCGGAGTTGGGCCGAGGTGGATGGGCCATGCGGAGTTCTAAGGGGGCTCGGCCTGGGGGGGACACCATTAACAAAGGGGAACCCGATGGGGAGCGAGGGAGGGGGGTGGGTAGAACAAAGACAATAGACAATAGGTGCAGGAGTAGGCCATTCGGCCCTTTGAGCCAGCACTGCCATTCACTGTGATCATGGCTGATCATTCACAATCAGTACCCCGTTCCTGCATTCTCCCCATGCCCCTGACTCCGCTATTATTAAGAGCTCTATCTAATTCTCTCTTGAAAACATCCTGTGAATTGGCCTCCACTGCTTTCTGAGGCAGAAAGTTCCGCAGCTTCACAACTCTCTGAGTGAAAATGTTTTTCCTCAACTCTGTTCTAAATGGCCTACCCCTTATTCTTAAACTGCGACCCCTGGTTCGGGACTCCCCCAACATCGGGAACATGTTTCCTGCCTTTGGAATGTCCAATCCCTTAATAATCTTACATGTATAATCTTAAGACGGGATAAATACTTTTTTAGTGCCTTTGTGTCAACTCTTTCGTGTACGTTGTAAGCAAAACCAATAAAGTATCATCACCATCATCATCATCATCATGAAGCAAATGGGGCAAGCTCATAAGTAGCTTGGTTGCAATGGATGAGTTGGGCCTCAGGACCTGTTTCTGTAGTGCATAACTCCATGACTCTGTCATTGACACTAGGGCCGCCCAGTAGTGCAGCGGTCGAGTTGCTGCTTTATGGCACCAGAGACACAGGTTCGATCCCGGCTGGGTGTTGGCGGTATGGAGTTTCTACATTCTCCCCGTGACTGTGTGGGTTTTCTCTGAGCGCTACGGTATCCTCCCACACTCCAAATACATATGCACAGGCTTGTATTTATTCACAAAATGCTGGAGTAACTCAGCAGGTCAGGCAGCATCTCAGGAGAGAAGGAATGGGTGATGTTTCGGGTCGAGACCCTTTCGATTTGTACCAGCATCTGCAGATATTTTCTTACACTTCTTGTACAGGCTTGTAGGTTAATTGGCTTCAGTAAAATTGTAAATTACCCCGAGAGCGTAGGATAGTGCTAGTGTATGGCGTGATCGCTGGTCAGTGCGGGCTCGGTGAGCTGAAGGACCTGTTTCCGCGCTGTATCTCTAAAGTCTAAAGACTAAGGGCTGGATTTCCCCTAAGAAGATGAGTCCGACCACCTCATAGTCATCCTTTCTTTCCAAAGCAAGGTGCTGCCTTTTCTTCCCAGTGGATGTGGAGGATCAGAGACCTCCGTCACAAAGGAAGGCTCTGTTTCCACCTCTGAGCTTTTCCCCCATCTCCTCCAAATCCTCAGAAAATGTCTTTTTTGATACACTTGACAATAAAAGAACCATTGAACCTCTGATCCATTGAACCATTTGCCTGCATTTGGCCCATATCCCTGTAAATCGTTCCTATCCACATGCCTGTCCAAAGGTCTTTTAAATGTCATCATTCAACCTACCTCAACTACTTCCTCTGGCATGTAAAGGTTGACCCTTTTTTAAATATAAAAGTTTTATTCCAAAGAAAAACATACAAACATACTAAGCAAAATGTGATCAAACAAAAGCCGCCTGTATCGGCAGTTTACAAAATAAACAATTATCACATTAAAATCCCGCCATCTCTGTCAACAATATATTCGACCCCCCGCGGCGACCAGCGTTCACGGACCAGCCTCCAGAGTCCCCGTGGACACCGCCTGTTCCCTCTCCAGGGACACGCGGGCACGGACGTAAGCCCTGAACAGGGGTAGGCAGCCGACCTCTGTGAGGCCATCGACTACCCGCTGCCTGGACCCGCGGATGGAACGGTTGACCCTTGGGTTCGTATTAAAGTTTGCCACTCTCACCTTAAACCGATGCTCTCTAGTTCTTGATTCCCTTACCCTGGGAAAAATACTGTGCAGTCACCATATCTATTCCCCCCATGATTTTCCAACCCTCTATAAGATCACTCCGTCAGTCTCCTGCGCTCCAAGGAATAAAGTCCTAGCCTGCCCAACCTCTCCCTACAGCCCAGGCCCTCAAGTCCTGGTAACATCCATGTAAATCATTTTTGCACCCTATCCAGCTTCTTGGCATCTTTGTGCTTGGGCTTGTAGTCCGAAGATAGACACAAGGTGCTGGAGTAACTCAGCGGGTCAGGCAACATCTCTAGAGAGAAAGGATGGGTGACGTTTCAGGTCAGAATCCTTCTTCAGATCGCGCTTGTCCTCTTTAATCCCTCTGCTTAATAGCATTATCCAGGCCCCTACAGTTCACTGTAAAGGTTCTGCCCTGGTTTTGCAGCCCAAAATTTGTCACTTCACACTTACCTGAATTAACCTCCTTTAGCCATTGCTGTTCCCATTTTTTTACCCAGCTGGTTAAGATCCTGCTGTTATTCCTGATAACCATCTCCGCTGTCTGCGATACCACCTGTTTCAGTGTTATAATGGGACAATGTAGAAGGAGTTTGCTCTGCAACTAACCCACAATTACCATTGCTGGGAGTGTTTCATGGGATAGCATAGGGCGAACCTTACCACGTTCCTAACCCACACTTCCCTGAACTGGAAGTATTTTACCGCAAAGCTGTGCGAGATTCACTCAGCAATGAATCCTTTACACATTCAAAGTTGACTCTGGATACCAAAACAGACACACTAATCCATTCCGCAGTGCTGATATCTTTCATCTTGACGAGCCAAGAAAAAACATTTAAAATTTGGGTTGAAAAATGGAAGGGGAAGTATATAAATATAAAAAAATATCCATTTACTGTGATGTGGAGATATTGGTGTAATGCAAGGAGAAACACTAAATCTCATCTTCTCCAAACAACCTTGCAGTAATAAAACTCAACATACTGCACAATTTTGCTGCGGCTTAAATTCCTTGGAACACATCATATTAAAATGGAAGATCATTCAAACCTCACCTCGAAATTCTGACGACCTTAATATTTCCTGCAATAACAGTACAGATGGACTGGGAGAGAAACACATTTGTCCTTCGCTTCACATCTTGTGAAACAACTGGGCTGTCTGGATTGTCACCAGGCCCATTATTTATTGGAAGAAAAACTACACAAACCTCACTAAATCATTGCTCACCCTTCAGACTGCGGGCCAGAACGTTACCTCCCTGATTTATTAAAATGGAGAAGCCGTAAGTTGATGAAAACTCCTTTGGTGAGGAAGTCGCTTCCCACCCACTTGGCCGAGCCAGGCAGGTTTAACGTGCCTGTTGCTGAAACCAGCTCACGCACACAACAATTGTCCATTTCAGTCTTCAGCAGCGACCGCTCACTCATATTATCATCACATGGTCACGAGGCAACGCAGAAATAATAGAAATCAACAATTATTTGACCCTTTCAACAATTTCAAATCGTTGCAGCCTTTAGTAACGCATACAGTCAATTTTCCTTTCAGGGTGAATATCCTGACATATTAATCAATAGGCTTGACTTTATACAGTGCATTATTGCATCAAAAGATGTCAAAAAAAATAACCCTAGCAGAATAAACCGGTCTTTCAGAGTTGTGGGTCCTTTGTTACCAAGGGGAATGTAACTGCTCTGTTGCGGCCCACAGACCTGATCTTTCAGCAAGAAGTGGGCGAATTAACGAGCTAATCTTGTGCATTTGTGCAGTGGGCGATGCGTATAATGGGAGCCGTGAAAAACAACAACAAAAACCTGCAGATGCCGGAAATGTGAAGTGAAGACAGGAAATGTTCTAAATGCTCAGCAGGTCAGTCAGTATCTGTACGAGAGTAAATGATGATGGACAATAGACAATAGGTGCAGGAGGAGGCCATTCGGCCCTTCGAGCCAGCACCGCCATTCAATGTGATCATGGCTGATCATTCTCAATCAGTACCCCATTCCCGCATTCTCCCCATACCCCCTGACTCCGCTATCCTTAAGAGCTCTATCTTGCTCTCTCTTGAATGCATTCAGAGAATTGGCCTCCACTGCCTTCTGAGGCAGAGAATTCCACAGATTCACAACTCTGACTGAAAGAGTTTTTCCTCATCTCCGTTCTAAATGGCCTACCTCTTATTCTTAAACTGTGGCCCCTTGTTCTGAACTCCCCCAACATTGGGAACATGTTTCCTGCCTCTAACGTGTCCAACCCCTTAATAATCTGATACGTTTCGATAAGATCCCCTCTCATCCTTCTAAATTCCAGTGTATACAAGCCTAGTCACTCCAGTCTTTCAACATACGACAGTCCCGCCATTCCGGGAATTAACCTAGTAAACCTACGCTGCACGCCCTCAATAGCAAGAATTTGGAGACCAAAACCGCACACAGTAATCCAGGTGCGGTCTCACTAGAGCCCTGTACAACTGCAGAAGGACCTCTTTGCTCCTATACTCAACTCCTCTTGTTATGAAGGCCAACATTCCATTGGCTTTCTTCACTGCCTGCTGTACCTGCATGCTTCCTTTCAGTGACTGATACACTAGGACACCCAGATCTCGTTGTACGTCCCCTTTTCCTAACTTGACACCATTCAGATAATACTCTTTTCATCGTTCTGTTGGTAAAGAGTTTGAATGCACAGAGTACTGTAAATAACTCTTGATGACGGATAGTGAAGTTAAACAATGATGCAATGATACTTTATTGCCACATGTACCTAGGTGCAGCAAAATTCTTTGTTTATGCGTACAATCTAGTAAAATCGTACAGCAGACTTCACCTAGGCAATACACAAAGAGTTGCCACGTTTCTGGAGCCGACAAAATTACAAAAAGTTATATTTGGAGGAATTTAGCACAAAGGCAGTAAGGATACCGTGAATCGACACAAAATGCTGGAGTAACTCAGCGGGAATGGCAACATCTCTGGATAAAAGGGATGGGTGACATTTTGGGTAGAGACCAGATTTTAAGGATACAGTGAATACAAGCTTGGATCTTGGAGTGCAGGTGCATAATACCTTGAAGGTTGAGTGGCAGGTAGATAAGGTGGTCAAAAAGGCTTTTGGCACATTAGCCTTCATCAGTCAGAGTATAGAGTATACAGGTTGCAACTGTTCATATCATATCATATCATATATATACAGCCGGAAACAGGCCTTTTCGGCCCACCAAGTCCGTGCCGCCCAGCGATCCCCGCACATTCACACTATCCTACACCCACTATGGACAATTTTTTTAAATTTTTTTTTAACATTTACCCAGCCAATTAACCTACATACCTGTACGTCTTTGGAGTGTGGGAGGAAACCGAAGATCTCGGAGAAAACCCACGCAGGTCACGGGGAGAACGTACAAACTCCTTACAGTGCAGCACCCGTAGTCAGGATCGAACCTGAGTCTCCGGCGCTGCATTCGCTGTAAAGCAGCAACTCTACCGCTGCGCTACCGTGTTGTAAAAGACGTTGGTGAGACCGCGTTTAAAATATTGCATTCAGTTCTGGGCACCATGTTAGAGGAATAATATTGTCAAGCTTGAAAGGGTTCCGAGAAGATTTACGAGTATGTTGCCAGGAGTAGAGGGTGCAAACTATCGGGAGAGGTTGAGTAGGCTGGGTCTTGATTCCTTTGAGCGCAGGAGGATGAGGGGTGATCTTAAAGAGGTGTACAAAATCATGAGAGGAATAGATCGGGTAGATGCACTGTCTCTTGCTCAGAGTAGGGAAATCTAGGACCAGAGGACATAGGTTCAAGGTGAAGCGGAAAAGATTTAATAGGAATCTGAGGCGTACCTTTTTCACACAAAGGGCGGTGGGTGTATGGAACAAGCCACCAGATGAGGTTTTTGAGGCTGGGACATGTTGGTCGGTGTGGGCAAGTTGGGCCGAAGGGCCTGTTTCCACACTATTTTGCTCTATGACTCTATGACTAAGCTTGAGTGAGTAAATGCTTTAATTAATTTTTAGTGTTCAATACAATGTTTTATAGGTATAGAATAAACTGAACGATAGTTGTATTATTTAGATTAAAATGCAGCATGGCAGCTTTAATGGGTTTATGGGACATGTTGGTCGGTGTGAGTTAGTTGGGCTGGTGAGCCTGTTTCCACTATTCCATAATTCCTGTGTGGTTGTTTCAGATATCCACATCTACCAGTCTCCATCTTGTACCTCTGGTCTCGGGAATACAAGTAGTTGGCATCAAAATATTAGGAGGGAGCGGTAATGTTTAGTTTACTTTAGAGATACAACGTGGAACCAGGCCCTTCGGCCCACCAAGGACCTGCCGACCAACGATCCCCACATTAACACTACCATACGCACGCTAGGGACATTTTTTTTTACATTTATACAATTATACCAAGCCAATTAACCTATAAACCTCTACGCCTTTAGAATGTGAGAGGAAACCGATGATCTCAGAGAAAACCCATGCAGGTCACGGGGAGAACGTACAAACTCAGCGCAGACAGCACCCGTAGTCAGGATCGAACCCGGGTCTCTGGCCCTGCAAGGCAGCAACTCTACTGCTGCGCCACCGTGCCGCCTGTCTGGACCTTTTGCTTTGTGAGGTTTTGCATAGTACCAGAATAGGCTTGGTGGCAACCAACATCATGGAGAGGAGATGGGACTCAGGGAGAAGGAAGAGTTGCTGAAACAGATCATATCTGTAGGTGCAAGGTGTTAAGTGGTATTGGCTGACCAGACAGAACACTGATCAAAGAAGCCGGGGCTACTCTGGGTGTTCAAAGGGTGGGGAAGTGAGTGGAGTGGTGTGGAGATGAGCAACGTGGTAGATGTAAGGATTTATTCATTCATGAATCATCTTTGTTAAGTAGGACTGAAAATCCCATGTAGCAGGTGCCCAGATGAAAGATATCTTGTCTCGAAGGGTGATTGGAAAGGGAGTGTGGGGATTCAGTTATAGTCATAGAGTCATACAGTGTGGAATCAGACCGTTCGGCCCAACCTGCCCACACCGACCAACATGCCCCATCTACACTAGTCCCACCTGCCTGCGTTTGGCCCATATCCCTCCAAACCTATCCTATCCATGTACCTGTCTAAATGTTTCTTAAGCGTTGCGATCGTACCTGTGAAAAATTGCGATAATACCTGCACTCTCAAGCTTATTAGAAAAGGAGATAAGTATCATTTAAGAAGCATCGCTAATTCAAAATTGCCATCCAATACCTCCAGAATGATAATGTGTGCATTATTTATCTGTGGCATGTGCAAAATGGAGCCTTGTACAGTAGATGAGGCAGGTACGCACATGGATGAAGGAGTGGTGTGGGGAAAGAGGGTATATTACATGGGGCAGGGGGGAAAAGCAGCTGTTCCATGGGATCAGAGACCAGGGCACCAGACGTAGGATAAATAGGGTGGGAACAAAGGAGAAAGGCAGAATATTTCTGAATCAAATGGAAGGTAGTGTCGGTAAAAGGAGTAAAAATCCAAATCAAACAGTGGAGAGACTAATGGAGATGTGAACAAACATTGAAGTAGACAGGCAAGTTGGATATGGTCCAAGTAAGTGCTCTTTATGCGACACACAGTGTGGAACTGTTATAAATTATTTGCCCCTTTAAGGCCGCCCTCCAAGTTCATCGCAACCCGCCTCACTCCCTTGCCCTTTCCCTACACCCCTGGATACTCTTTCCTCCAAGTACTAATCCAATTCTCTTTGGCAAAGAGTGACTGAGCGTGCCTCCTCAGGCTCGCTGTCAGGCAGTGCGTTCCCTGCGACAGGCACTCACTGCGTACAAAACCTTTTTCCTCCTGTCACCTTTGATTCTTCTGCCCATCACCTTTAATTGGTGTCCCTTCAGTTCCCGACCCTTCCCGAGGAACAAATTGGATGAATTACAGCAGCAAATTCAACTTGGAGGGTCCGATGTAGTCGGCATTAATGAGGCATGGCTGTATGACGATCAGGACAGGTGACTAAATATACAAAGTCTGCAGAAAGAGAGAAAATGGCAATGAGCGGCGAACGGCATTGATGATTAAAGATGAAACGGTGTCACTGATGGGAGAGGATATTATGAGAGTGAAGGGGGCGGTGGAGATTTCATTGGTGAGATCAAGATGCTGAAAGTTACGCATTGATTGCTAATCGCATACAGTATTGTGAAGTGATGGAATGATAAATGCAGCGATTAGATATGCATGTAGTGTGGACAAGGTGGGGATTTTAACTTTCATATAGGTTCGGCAAAGTAGATTTATGTGGAAGACAGTGCAGTTCTTAATCATGGTCAGGGTACTTTATCTGCAATAATGTGTCCCAGTCCCAACAAGGGAGCCAGATGGGTAATGAGGCAGGTTTAATTGAATGCCTAACTATGTGTGAACATTATTCACTGATGGGATGTGGATGTCACTGGCACGGCCAGCATTTATTGCCTATCCCTAATTGCCCATTCAAAGATGGTTGCGTGAACATGAAGAGGAGCCGCAGTCGATCACTCGGCCCCTCAAGCCAGTCAAGATGTCTCGAGACGTAGCACAGCGGCGATAGAGTTGCTGCCCAACGGCACCGGAGACCCCGGCGCATTGCGGTCGGCGCCGCGGTTGGTTCGGCGGGTGGACCGGGCCCGCGCGGCTCCCCTGCTTCTGGGGATGACCAGAATGGAGGCGATGACTGCGATGGGGCTTTGTGGGCCACAGCAGGGATTGTAAAATAGACAATAGACAATAGACAATAGGTGCAGGAGGAGGCCATTCAAACCTTCGAGCCAGCACCACCATTCAATGTGATTATGGCTGATCATTCTCAATCAGTACCCAGTTCCTGCCTTCTCCCCATACCCCCTGACTCCGCTATCCTTAAGAGCTCAATCTAGCTCTCTCTTGAGAAAAATTGGCCTCCACTGCCTTCTGAGGCAGAGAATTCCACAGATTCACAACTCTCTGACTGATAAAGTTCTTCCTCATCTCAGTTCTAATTGGCCTACCCCTTATTCTTAAACTGTGACCCCTTGTTCTGGACTCCCCCATCATTGGGAACATGTTTCCTGCCTCTAACGTGTCCAACCCCTTAATAATTTTATACGTTTCGATAAGATCTCCTCACATCCTTTTAAATTCCAGTGTATACAAGCCTAGTCGCTCCAGTCTTTCATCATATGATAGTCCCGCCATTCCGGGAATTAACCTAGTAAACCTACGCTGCACGCCCTCAATAGCAAATGGCGCTAAAAAGGCACTCCTTGCATGTAGATTCAGTGAGCTGTTTTAGATTTTTTTTTAAATTTTCGAGATACAGCGCAGAAACAGGCCCTTCGGCCCACCGGGTCGGCGCCGCCCAGCGATCCCCGCACATTAACACTATCCTACACCCACTAGGGACAATTTTTACATTTGCCCAGCCAATTAACCTACAAACCTGTACGTCTGTTCTGTATATTCTGTGCTGACCAGGGAATTGTGCTTATTATGTATGGCGATAGTCTTGCTGAGCTGCATGCAAAAAAAGTATTTCACTCTACCTTGGCACACGTGATAATAAATAAACCATTGGTTATTTGGTTCTGTGCTTCCTCTTCCTTTTACCATCAGCTTCCTAACCCTGCAGCTCTTTGTCACATCCACCTGATGCTGTCTGCGTGGAGCTTGCATGTTCTCCCTGTGACCCGTGGGTTTCCTCTGGGTTCGTTGGTTTCACCCCACTGGTGCTGTCTGTGTGGAACTTGCACATTCTCCCTGTGACCCCGTGCGTTTCCTCTGAATGTCTTGGTTTCATCCCACTGGTGCTGTCTGCGTGGAGCTTGCACGTTCTACCTGTGACCCGTGGGTTTCCTCTGAATGTCTTGGTTTCATTCCACTTCACAAAGACATGGGAGATGGTAGTTCAACTAGTTTAATTTAGTTTAGTTTAGATGCAGCGCGGAAACAGGCCCTTCGGCCCACTGAAACCGCGCCGACCAGCGATCCCTGCACACTAGCACTATCCCACGCACTAGGGACAATTCACTATTTTACAGAAGCCAAGTAACCCACAAACCTGTACGTCTTTGGAGAGTGGGAGGAGACCGGAGCACCCAGCGAAACCCACACGGTCATAGGGAGAACGTACAAACTCTGTACAGACTGCACCCAAAGTCAGGATCGAACGCAGGTCTCTGGCGCTGTAAGGCAGCAACTCTACCGCTGCGCCACCATGCCGCCCCTGTTGGCCATTGTTAATGTCCAGTATGTGAGTGGTAGAATCTGGGGGGAATTCTTGTAAATGTGATCCAGCCTCCTCCTACCCCTAGACTGGTGAATAAATAGAATGCAAGATATTAGAGACATAGAGATGTATAGAACAGAAACAGGCTCTTCAGCCGACCACATGCTGACCTTTTTACCCAGCTAGACTATTCTCATGTTCCTGCATTTAGGACCATATGCCTCTATGTCTAACCCACCTACGTATCTGTACAAATGCCTCAAAGTAATTGCATTGGATTCCACTACATCCCCGGTAATCTCTCTCTGAATAAAACATTTATCCCTCAGATCCCTGTTGAACCTCCGACCCCCACCTTCAAACTGTGCCCTCCTGTCTTTAATGGAAATAGGTTTTCATTACCTATCCTGCAAATGCTTCTCAGTCTTACATCGTTCCGTCATGTTGCCGCTCAATCCCCTTCACAGCAGGGAAAACAAGCCCAGCCGAAAACAGTCTGGGCAGGTTTACTCAGAAAAGTACATGGGAAACACCAGAAATGCACAGGGTTCTGACAGTTCCAGTTAAAATCAGGGGAACACTTTTTTTTTTTGTAATGGAAGCCCTTCAACTGGATACAGGAAGACCAATGTTAAGTTTTTGGCACTGACATGGTGAGGAGACCCTTCTTCAGACTCAAACACAAAATGCTGGAGTAACTCAGCAGGTCAGGCAGCATCTCTGGAGAGAAGGAATGGGTGACATTTCGGGTCGAGACCCTTCTTCAAACAAGAGAAGGTTTGTCACTTGAACTTAACATTAATGTGGTGGGACATTATTATTACAGTGTAAATATACTCAAGTTTATCAATAAATAATAACATTGCTATCTGAAAGAAGCACTAATTGTACAGCACTAAACAAACGCACAGACCTTCAATCTTTGAACTTCAGAATTGGGTCAGATTAGTTAATTGCCATTTTCACCAGGATGCAATGAAATTCCTTGTTCACATGAAGCTCACAGAGTAAACGGTCCACATACAGCAATAATAAACGCAACAATGAGAAGAGCTGATTAGCAAAAGGGTGCAATATTGTAAAGCATAATCTGAGTAGTTCAAACGAATATTGAAGTATAATCATTGATTAAGAGTTGAGAGGAAGAGTACTTGGTAAATGTATTCTTGACACTTGTTAAGAGTAAGTTTAGTTTAGTTTAGTTTACAGCTCTAAACTATTTAGTTTAGGAAACAGGCCCTTCGGCCCACCGAGTCCGCACCGACCAGCGATCCCCACATACTATCACTACCCTACACACACTAGGGACAATTTACAATTATACCAAGCCAATTAACCAACAACTCCATACGTCTTTGGAGTGTGGGAGGAAACCGGAGGTCCTGGAGAAAACCCACGCGGGTCATGGGGAGAACGTACAAACTCCGTACAGACAGCACCCTGAGTCAGGAGCAACTCCGTGTATCTGGCACTGTAGGGCAACAACTCTACTGCTGCGCCACCGTGCCACCCTAAAGTGTGTGAAAGAGGTGCGTGTTTCAGCAGTCCAATAGTAGTGGGGGGAGAAGCTGTTCTTAAATCTGGATACACAGCCTTTCAAGCTCCTGCATCGTCTCCCAAAAGATGGAAGGGAGAGGACATATTCCAGGGACCCGGGTCTCTGGCGCCGTGAGGCAGCAACTCTACTGCTGCGCCACCCTGGATAGTCACTCTGTTGGGAAGGGCAAGTGACTGGAGTGTCAGTGGGCGAGCCTTTTGGGCCCAGTGGCCACCGTGCCACCAGCGATGAGGGTCAGGGTGGGGGAAATGTTCTGACTGATTCTAACTGACTGTTCCCTTCATAACTCCCTGGTCCACTCGTCCCTTCCTACCCAAACCAAACCGAACCACCCCATCCCCGGACACTTTCCCCTGCAACCGCACGAGATGCAACACCTGTCCTTTTACCTCCCCCCTCAACTCCATCCAAGGACCCAAACAGTCTTTCCAGGTGAGACAGAGGCTCACCTGCACCTCCTCCAACCTCATCTATTGCATCCGCTGCTCCAGATGTCAACTTATTTACATCGGCGAAACCAAGCGCAGGCTCGGCGATCGCTTCGCTCAACACCTGCGCTCGGTCCGCGTTGGCCAAACTGATCTCCCGGTGGCCAAGCACTTCAACTCCCCCTCCCATTCCCAGTCTGACTTTTCTGTCATGGGCCTCCTCCAGTGCCATAGTGAGGCCCACCGGAAATTGGAGGAACAGCACCTCATATTTCGCCTGGGCAGCTTGCAGCCCAGTGGTATGAACATCAACTTCTCCAACTTTAGATAGTTCCTCTGTCCCTCTCTTCCCCTCCTCCTTCCCAGATCTCCCTGTCTCCAACTATATCCTTCCTTTGTCCCGCCCCCCTGACATCAGTCTGAAGAAGGGTCTTGACCCGAAACGTCACCCATTCCTTCTCTCCTGAGATGCTGCCTGACCTGCTGAGTTACTCCAGCATTTTGTGAATAAATACCTTCGATTTGTACCAGCATCTGCAGTTATTTTCTTATACTAACTGACTGGGGTCTGTTGGTCAAAAAGCCCAGAAGGTAGTTGTAGATTGGGGCTTCCAAGACCAAGGTCAACAAGTTTATTCAGTCTATTCAAAAAATGCTGGAGTAACTCAGCAGGTCAGGCAGCATCTCGGGAGAGAAGGAATGGGTGACGTTTCGGGTCGAGACCCTTCTTCAGACTGATGTCGGGGGTGGGACAAAGGAAGGATATAGGTGGAGACAGGAAGATAGAGGGAGATCTGGGAAGGAGGAGGGGAAGGGAGGGACAGAGGAGCTATCTGAAGTTGGAGAAGTCGACGTTCATACCACCGGGCTGCAAACTGCCCAGGCGAAATATGAGGTGCTGCTCCTCCAATTTCCGGTGGGCCTCACTATGGCACTGGAGGAGGCCCATGACAGAGAGGTCAGACTGGGAATGGGAGGGGGAGTTAAAGTGCTGGGCCACCGGGAGATCAGTTGCGTTAATGCGGACCGAGCGCAGGTGTTCAGCGAAGCGATCGCCGAGCCTGCGCTTGGTTTCGCCGATATAAATAAGTTGACATCTAGAGCAGCGGATGCAGTAGATGAGGTTGGAGGAGGTGCAGGTGAACGTCTGTCTCACCTGGAAAGACTGTTTGGGTCCTTTCCCCGCTAGTTACACCCAGTCGGTCAGCAGAGATCTGCAAGCTCTAGACTTGGGGCAGGTTAGAACTTCCAGACTCCATCCCACCACAACTTGCTCGCAAACTAATAACAACAGAGCCCGCGCATTTTTCACTCCAGCTTCAAATGAAAGCGGTGCTATTTCAGGAACCGAGATCGTGGCTGCAGGAAATTTTATTCATTAAACTTTATTTGATGGCCCACAATTTTTTGATCCCTTCAAAGTGCCTCATATAAAGAAGAAAGCATCTATTATGCAGCAAAAAAAAAAAAAAAAAAGCAAATCCATGTTGCCGGCTGCTGTTAATAATCAGACAACGTCAGTTGTTCGAGCGCTCACTGATCAATCTCTGCACACTGCGGCACCTGGGCCCACAACCCGAGCAACATTTCTGGCAGAGGTGCCATTCATCTCCAGAGCTGCAAATTACCAGAACAACTTGAGGCTATTTACATCCTTCCCTGCAAAATCGTCCTGTCTTCCTCTCCTACCCTTCCTCCCCCCCCCCCCCCCCCCCCTCCATTAACCATGCTCCGAGATTGAATGCGGAAGCAGGCAGTAATCAAGGAGCCAATGCATTAATCATTTACCGTCAAAAACAAAACAGAAAAATCTGCGCTGTGCTGTGAGAAGTTTTAGCCCGCCATCTGTCTGACATCGCTCCGAGCGAAACGATCGCCGAGCCTGCGTTTGGTCTCGCCGATGTGGAGAAGTTGACACCTGGAACAGCGGATACAATAGATGAGGTTGAAGAACGGACAAACTCCATACAGCACCCATAGTCAGGATCAAACCTGGATCTCTGGCACAGAGGTTGTGCAGCAGTAGAACTACTGCCTCACAACGCCAGACACCTGGGTTCGAACCTTACAAACGGGTGCTTGGCTGTACGGAGGTTGTACATTCTCCCCGTGAGTTTTCTCTGAAATCTCCAGTTTCCTCCCACACTCCAAAGACGTACAGGTTTGCAGGTTAATTGGCTTGGTACAAATGTAAAATTGTCCCGTGTGTGTGGGATAGTGTAAGTGTGCGGGGATCGCTGGTCGGTGTGGACTAGGTGGGTCGAAGGACCAGTTTCCGCACTGTATCTCTAAACTAAACTAAACTAAACTCTATCACCGCGCAAAAGAAACCAGAACAACTCTTACAAACAGTCCAGTGGAGTATTGCCACACCTAAGCACAGCCCCGATTAGCAAATTGTACAGAATTGACCTACTCATCCCCAATGTGCAGGATTCACCATGTTTTGGAGCCATTTTCAAAGTCCAGTCTGCACTCCAGGTATTATGAGCGGGACCCAATCCAGGCGAGCCCCACTTGCAGCCAAGTGCAGATTTGGGATGTTAATCCAGGCAGGATATTCACAATGAAAGCCAGGATCCTGGGAAGAGTTATTTCTGGGGGGAAAAAAGGAAAATAAATCTGCCTTTTGTGCTGTGAGTTGTCCCCACACAGGTTTGGGGTTTTATTACCCCTTCACTCTGTCAGGATAGTCTCCAAGCGAAGGTTCCCTCGAAAGACGGACTCGCTGGACTAGGATGCTCAGTGGCATCCTCTTTGTATGTGGTGTCTTCCCCACCCTGTTGATATATTCACTGCTGCACACAGAAGCCTGCAGGCATGTTCCCGATGTGTCGCTCCAGTCTGTGGCTTGCTGGCTGCATTGAATCACAGAACATTTATTACACAGAGGGAGACCACCAGGACTGTTGTGTCTATGGGTTCGAAAAAGCTCTCTCAACGAATTCTGCCTGCCTTTTGGGAGAGGTGACCACTGTTCTATTCGCTTTAAAATAGTCATGGTTGAGACCAGGCAGGCCTACAAGTTGAAGTTCTGAATGATCACCTCGCTGGGAAGGGCAAGGGGATAGTTTAGTTTAGTTTAGGATCAAACCCAGGTCACTGGCGCTGTAAGGCAACAACTCTACCGCTGCACCACCGTATCACCCTGGATGTGTAGGAAAACAACTGCAGGTGCTGGTTCAAATTGAAGACAGACACAAAATGCTGGAGTAACTCAGCGGGTCAGTCAGCATCTCAGGAGAGAAGGAATGGGTGATGTTTCGGCAAGGGTCTTGACCCGAAACGTCACCCATTCCTTGTCTCCTGAGAAGCTGCCTGACCCGCTGAGTTACTCCAGCATTTTGAATCACCCTGGATAGTCACTTTGTTGGGAAGGGAAAGTGACTGAAGTGTCAGTGGGAGACTTTGGGCCCAGTGGCCACAGTTCAATTATATTTAGTTCTGGATAAGACCAGGGTGAGCCACAAGTTAAAGTTCTAAATGCCGGGAGGGATGTACTCTATTAAAGAGGCTGGCAATTAACATAAATGAGAATGGGGCTGATTCACCATCATATTCCTTTGCATTCCTGATGCCTTCACATTTACCCTCTGGCAATCCTTATTGAGTGAGGGCCCTTTAAGATGTGTGGCCATTTTGTTGTCATATTTGACTCCCTGGTTGGAGGGCAGCACAACATAAAATGGCCTCACACATCAGGGGTCAGGGGTTATGCGGAGAAGGCAGGAGAATGGGGTGGAGAGGGAAAGATAGATCAGCCATGATTGAATGGTGGAGTAGACTCGATCGGCCGAATGAACCTAATTCTACTCTAATAACTTATGAACATGGAAGTGCATGGTGGCTGCTGCTGAACTGCGAGTGCTGTTTTTACCTCAGGTTTTCATACACTGCACCCTTACAAGCATTGGCGATGAGGATGAACAGAGAGGTAGGTTTCACCATCGGTTAGAGTGGTTTTCTCTCTCTCTCTTTTTTTTTTTTACATAAACATTGTTTATTTAAAATCTCTTTTTTCAATGTTATTGCTAACACTTCATAGCGTCAGTCTGAAGAAGGGTCTCGACCCGAAACGTCACCCATTCCTTCTCTCCCGAGATGCTGCCTGACCTGCTGAGTTACTCCAGCATTTTGTGAATAAATACCTTCGATTTGTACCAGCATCTGCAGATATCTTCTTATAGAGTCACAAGAGCTCTGCAGCGTGGAAACAGGCCTTTCAGCCCAACTTGCCCATGCTGACCAACCTGCCTCATCAACACTAGTCCCAGCTGCCAGCATTTGGCCCATTTAACCCAATCCTATCCATGCACCGGTCCAAATGTTTTTTAAACATTGCGATAGTATCTGCCTCAACTACCTCCTCTGGCAGCTCGTTCCATATACCCACCATCCTTTGTGTAAAGAAATCGCCCCTCAGGTTCTTATTAAATTCTTCCCCCCTCAGTTTAAATGTTTTCTCTCTATCTCTCTCCCTCTCTCTCTCCCTCTCTCCCTCTCTCCCTCTCTCCCCCTCCCCCTCTCTCCCCCTTCCCCTCCCCTTCCCCTTCCCCCTCCCCCTCCCTCTCTCTCTCTCTCTCTGGAGCATTGGACCTGCACGGTTGACTGAAACTAAGTTGTATTTCACTGTTTGCTCGGTGCTTGCGGCTCAGTACGTCATGATGATCACAGCTGGCACTTCAGATTCTTTCAATAGTTCAGCTGAATGATGGAGCACTCGTTGACAGCCAACAACAGGGCAGCAGAGAGGAAGCACATTTGTTTCTTGGCTGCTGGCGCTGGAAGAAACAAATTGTTACTTCCTTCTAAAACCATGAGATGGGACGTTTACAGAGTTGGTTCAACTAGTTGAACAGTTGAAAGGTCTACCTCTGCCGCTTTGTGGAACAGAATGAGAGTGGCTCACAAAAACAAAATAGTTTGTTGGGGGATCATCTATCCTCGAGACCCCTTCATGAGTGTTCTTGCAGGGGCCTATTCAGAGAGAAGGAACTGACTTTTAGGCAAGCAGTTTAGTTTAGTTCTGTTTAGTTTGGTTTGGTCTAGTCCAGTCTAGTCTAGTTTAGTTTAGTTTAGAGATACAGCACAGAAACAGGTCCTTCGGCCCACTGAGTCTGTGCCGACCAGTGGGTCCCGCACACTAACACTTCAATTTTACCAAAGCCAATTAACCTACAAACCTGTATGTCTTTGGAGGGTGGGAGGAAACCGGAGATCCCGGAGAAAACTCACACAGGTCACGGGGAGAACGTGCAAACTCCGAAAAGACAGCATCCTTAGTCAGGGATTCTGGAGCTGGGGTAAGGTAGCAACTCTATCACTGCGCCACCGCGCTGTCCCAGATCATGGAACCTGGCGAGCTGACAGCCACTGGGTAAGGTCTCGGTATCCCAGCCAAGGCTCAGATATCAACAGGTGAGGACCTGGGTCTCCGGCACCCTCAGGGAAGGGGAAGAGCCAGCTATTATTGTAGCAGCACTTGACATCAGATGGCACTAGACATGAGAGCCACAACGAGAATGCGGTTGAGAGGGAAAGATAGATCAGCCATGATTGAATGGCGGAATAGACTCAATGGGCCGAATGGCCTAATTCTGCTTCCACGACTTATCAGCCTAACGAGGGCAATCAGGGTAGCTGTTTGCCATAATTTAGCATCAAGGGATACCTGTCAAAGGTTCGCTTGAAAGAAAAGCAAGACCAATGGAAAACTTGGGCTGCCGGACTGTGAGGCTGATTGTAAGGACGATTCACACTTTCATAGATCTACTGAACCATGCCATACATTAGCCTGCACTGAAAGAAAGAGAGGATCCGTGGAGATTGACATTGGTGCCGTAGTGTTTGTGATGTGTGAGCAGGCATTCGAGCAACTGTGGGTCACATTCACTGGAATTTAGAAGGATGAGTGGGGATCTTGTGCCAACGTATAAAATTCTCAAGGGATTGGACAGGCTAGATGCAGTAAAAATGTTCCCCATGTTAGGAGAGTCCAGAACTCTGCAGGGGTCACAGTTTAATATTAAGGGGTAGACCATTTAGGACTGAGATGAGGAAAAACTTTTTAACCCAGAGAGTTGCGAATTCTCTGCCACAGAAGGCAGTGGAGGCCAATTCGCTGGATGTTTTCAAGAGTTAGGTATAGCTCTTAGCGGCTAACAGAATCAAGGGATATGGGGAGACAGCAGGAATGGGCTGTTGTTCTTGGATGATCAGCCATGATCACATTGAATGGCGGTGCTGGCTCAAGGGGCCAAATGGCCTACTCCTGCACTTATTTTCGATGTTTCTATGTTTCTAAATTGCATAGCAAAGCACAGCAATACATTGCTCTCCTCTGTATCGACACCAAGCAGAGGATCAGAGAATCATAGTGTCATACAGCATGGAACATTCCAGAAGTAGTCTACTCATCCCGCATGCAAGAGGGGGCCATGTTTTGCCGCCATTTTTAAAGTCCAGTCCATGCTCTAGGTTTTATGAGTGGCGCCTGACCCAGGCAAGCCCCGGGGCTGCTGAACAAACTTTGTTTCTCCCTCCACAGATGCTGCCTGACCTGCTGATTGTTTCCAGCATTCGGTTTTTATTTTAGACATCGAGCACTAGCAGTTTTGTTTAATTTGTAAAGGAATTGAGCGTCAGAGGCAGCAGCTGGGATAAATATGAAGTGGCAGTCAGAAAGAGAGGTAGAAAGCAATTCAGTGCGACGGAGGAAACCAGTAGAAAAGATAAGGCAATCAGTTGTGGAGGGACATTGTGAGATGACGATAGTTTAGTTTAGTTTAGAGATACAGCATGGAAACAGGCTCTTTGGCCCAACCCGCCATTACACCACTAACACTATCCTACACATTAGAGACAATTCACAATTTTTACCGAAGCCAATTAACCTACAAACCTGTACGTCATTGGAGTGTGGGAGGAAACCGGAGCACCCGGAGAAAACCCACGCAGTCACAGGGAGAACGCACAAACTCCGTACAGACATCACCCGCAGTCAGGATTGAACCCGGTTCGCCGGCCCTGTAAGACAGCAACTCTACCGCCACGCCACCGTGCCGCCCCGCCATACCTGGGGCAGTACCGTGGGATCGGATTGAAGGGCCGGCATGTCATGCTCCATAATGGGAACGTTCTTGCTTCAGTTCCATTACCACAGCCAAGGCCAACATGACTGCTTGTGTACACCTGAGAGATTCCAACTGGCACACACTTCCCAGCTAAACAAGAGGTTTCTTGTATCAGCCACAAGACAAGGTGTTTTATTTAATTACGCGAAATATATTTAACAACTCAAAGCAACCCGGCCGTGAAATGATGTGGGGTACGATTAGCAGCTAAATGTCTACAGCCCTGATACTGAAGCGCCATATAGTTATGGCAACCAATTCCATCTGCTAAACCTGCAAGACCTGGTTTAATGAGATTCTGTCAATGTAATGTGATGAATCCATCAGGGGAATATTTCTGACATTGAAACAGCCAATAACGTCTCTTTTATAAAATGAGTTTCTTGAACCATCTTTCGTGCGCATATACCCAATGCAGACAGCGCAAGTTAGATTCGGGGTGATGCTGCTGTTAAGGTGCCGATCAAACATTCCCAAGGTAGGTATATCAGGGATGACATACATAATAGATCTACCCCCACACCACCCCTTCAAATATTCCCAGGGCAAGGGGCGGCACAGTGGCGCAGCGGTAGAGTTGCTGCCTTACAGCGCCAGAGACCCGGGTTCAATCCTGACGACAGGTTTGTGTGTTCTCCCTGCGCGACATTTTCTCTGGGTACACCGGTTTCCTCCCTCATTCTAAAAACCTGCAGGTTTGTAGGTTAATTGGGTGTGGTAGGAATTCGAAATTGTCCCCAGTGTGTAGGATAGTATGAGCGAACGGCGTGGTCGCTGGTCGGCGTTCACTCGGTGGGCCGAAGGGCCTGTTTCCATGCTGTATCTCTAAACTAAACTAAACTATAGCAAGAATTGGACATGGGGTTAAGCTTTTTATAACTGTCCTATTAAACTCTTCCCAGAACAGGTACAGCACAGATGAGATGCAGAGGAAAGCTGAGAACAGAAAGGAGATCAGGAGGAATTTCTTTAGTTGGAGGGTGGTGAATCTCTGGAATTCATTGTCACAGATGCCTGTGACAGAGGCCATCGTTGGGTATTTTTAAGGTGCAGATTGACAGATTCTTGATTAGTACTGGTGTCAGAGGTTATGGGGCAGAAGGCAGGAGAATGGGGTTGAGAAGGAAAAATAGATCTGCCGTGAATGAATGGCAGAGTAGACTTGATGGGCCGAGATCTTCGGTTTCCTCCCACACTCCAAAGACGTACAGGTTTGTAGATTAATTGGGACAATTTACATTAATTGGCAATAAACGTAAATTGTCTGTAGTGTGTATAGCATAGTGTTAATGTGCGGGGATCGCTGGTCGGTGAGGATTCGGTGGGCCAAAGGGCCTGTTTGCGCACTATCTCTAAACTACACTAAACATGATAAGGGAATAGATACCGATATATGATAATGGGATAACATTTGGAGGATAAAGTTCCCTTTACACAGTCTGTAAGGGTTTAGTTGAATGAGGGTTAATGTCTTGAGCAGTTTATAATATTGTTGGGGAAAGCTTCATATGTGAAATGCAAGTGGCCTCTTTTCAGGAGTTGCTAAACTTGAAGCAACGCAGCCTTGTTTTCACTCGATTGTGAACTCAGGTGAATGTGGATCTTCCACAAACCCTCCTCCCTTTCAGCAAAATAAAGCTAAACATGTGTAACAAAGAAAGCAGTTTGCAAGCCCTGAAGCCGGTACATCTTGCCCTCACTCCACGCGGCAGCCTGCTGAGAACTTGCTCATTGGCATCCGTGCCGTCATGTATCGAGGAATACAAAGGCCCTCTGATTGAGACTCGTTCAATGGTTCTCTCCTCAATTGTGTGGAAGCTTTGTCTGCTCAATGCCTTCCTTTTGTCACTCAGACAATGTCTGTTGCCCCCCCCCCCCACCCACCTACAGTCCAGCAGAGTGCTTGCGTTGGAGACTCAGTGCTTCCACCATCCCACCTCCCTGCTTCAGCAGAGTCTTTGCAGGAATAATCCATCAAACATGTTGCCTGGAATCATCAAGTTTTTTTGTGTGGAATTTCTTGTAACTATTAGGCCATTAACCACTACATCATCCAATAAGCTCTGAGCTACCTAGACTTGGGGTCATTGGTTTTGTCTTTTTGCGCTATTATACTATTATTGTTTGTCTTTTTTATGTGTGTGTATGGATATATATATATATATATTCATACTTAAGAACACATATATATACATATACACACACACACACACATATATACAGGTATATCTATGTACATATATATGTGTGTGTGTGTGTATGTGTTTGGATATATATATATATATATATATATATCTGTACAAACACATATATATATATATATATATATGTGTGTGTGTATGTATATAGATATACCTGTATATATATATGTGTGTGTATATGTGTTTGTATATATATATATGTGTGTTTGTATAGATATAAATATATGTGTGTGTGTGTGTGTGTGTGTGTGTGTGTATGTGTGTATGTGTCTGTATATATATATGTGTGTGTTTGTATAGATATATAATATATATAGGGGGCGTGGCTGTGTTCTGCAGCTGCGGCTCACCGGCAGTCTCTCCGGTTTTTTTTCGTTTTTTTGTCATTGTCGTTGTTAAATGTACGTTTTGTTTTATTTTTAATTCTGTGTATGTAGGGGGGTGGTGGGGGGGTTGGGGGAAACCTTTTTTTCAAATCTCCTCCTCAACGGAGATGCGACCTTTACCGTGTCGTATCTCCGTTCGCGCTACGGCCTAACATCGTGGAGTCGGGGGCCTCCAGCTGGGATCGACCTCAAAGACTCCGGTCGCAGGGCCTGGACTTACCATCTCGGAGGCTTCGGCCGTGGGCCCTGCAGACCGCAACATCGGGAGCTCGCAGGTCCCTGGCTGGCGACCGGCTTTTGGGAGCTCCAGCCGTAGCAGCTTCGAACGCCCCGAAGCGCGAGGTACGATCAACCCGCCCGCAGGCCCTTCATCGCCCTGCGTGGCCCGGCCGCAGCACTTTACATCGCCCGGTGGGGGCTCAGGACTTTCATCGCCCTGCGTGGCTCGGCCGCAGCACTTTCCATCGCCCGGTGGGGGCTCAGGACTTTCATCGGCCTGCTCGGCTCGGCCCTGGGACTTTCCATCGCCCGGTGGGGGCTTCAAAAAGTTGGGAGCCTCAATCACCTCGTGGCACCACGGGAGGAGAATGAGGAGGAGGCGGCACGGTAGCGCAGCGGTAGAGTTGCTGCTTTACAGCGAATGCAGCGCCGGAGACTCAGGTTCGATCCTGACTACGGGTGCTGCACTGTAAGGAGTTTGTACGTTCTCCCCGTGACCTGCGTGGGTTTACTCCGAGAACTTCGGTTTCCTCCCACACTCCAAAGACGTACAGGTATGTAGGTTAATTGGCTGGGTAAATGTAAAAATTGTCCCTAGTGGGTGTAGGATAGTGTTAATGTGCGGGGATCACTGGGCGGCACGGACTTGGAGGGCCGAAAAGGCCTGTTTCCGGCTGTATATATATGATGATATGATATGATAAGACTTTGCCTTCCATCACAGTGAGGGTATGCCTAGAGCAATCACTGTGATGGCTGTTTTGTGTAAAAAATTATATCTGTGTGTCTTGTGCTTTTTAATGTCTACTGCCGGACCCTGACGTGAGAGGACGCTGGCGTTGAGTATTCGCCGCTTTTCCGTCAGGATAGTTTGTCTGTTTGTTTCTATGTTAATTGTTTTTGTAAAGCGCTTTGAGCATGTGATAAGGCGCTATATAAAATAAATGGATTATTATTATTATTATATATGTGTGTGTGTGTGTGTGCATGTGTTTGTATATATATATGTGTGTGTTTGTATAGAAATATATATTATATGTGTGTGTGTGTGTGTGTGTGTGTATGTGTTTGTATATGTGTGTGTGTGTGTGTGTGTGTGTGTGTGTGTGTGTGTGTGTGTGTGTGTGTGTGTGTGTGTGTGTGTGTGTGTGTGTGTGTGTGTGTGTGTGTGTGTGTGTGTGTGTGTGTGTGTATATGTGTTTGTATATATATGTGTGTGTATATAAAAATACAACATGCCGGGAAAACTCAACAGTTCAAGCTCTGTGTACAGAGAAAAGTTGAGTTAATATTGCAGATGTAAAATTGCAGCAGAGCTGGGCCCTTCTGATCGGCACAGGAAAGGAATTTTCCTGGAATTTTTTACTTTGATAGTGAGTCTTGATGTTTTCAACCTGCCCAGATGGAAGATGAGGAACTGTTTCCTTCACGACCTCCTTGTCCGTTCTTCTACCAACAACTCCCTTCTCAAGCAATTCCCCATGCAACCACAACAGATGTCCTTTTAATCTAAGGTCGTGCCCTTGGGTCCTAGACTCTCCTTCTACTGGAAAGATAATCTCCACATCCACTCTATCGAGGCCTTCCATGATTCAGTAGGTTTTAATGAGATCCCTCCTCATCCTTCTAAACTCCAGCAAGTACAGGCCCAGAGAAATCACTGCTCACAATATTCCAAACGACTTCTGACCAGCGCCTCATAACGCCTCATCCTTGGTTTTGTATTCTAGTCCTCTTGAAATTAATGCTAACTTTGCACTTGCCTTCCTTATTACCAACTCATATTACAAATCAACCTTTTGTGAATTCTGCACCAGCACTCCCGAGTCACTTTGCACATCGACTTTCTGAATTCTCTCCCCATTCGGAAAATAGCCTCTGCCTTTATTCCTTCTGCCAAAGTGCATGACCGTACACTTTGCTCTGCTGCATTCCATTTGCCCCTTCTCTGCCTGCTCTCCCAACCTGTTCAAATCCTTCTGTGGACTCCCTGCTTCCTCAACACTACCTGCTCCTCCGCCTATCTTCGTATCATCCGGAAACTTGACCACAAAGCCGTCAATTCCATCGTCCATCTCATTGACATGTAACAGAAAAGTAGCGGACCCAACACCGACCCCTGCAGAACACCACTCGTCACTGGCAGCCAACTCGAAAAGCCTCCCTTCTTTTCCCACTCTTTTCCTTCTGCCAGTCAGCCAATCTTTTTTTCTATGCTAGTACCTTGCCTCGAAGATCATGGGCTTATTTAATAATAATAATAATAATAATAATAATAATAATAATAATAATAATAATATTCATTTATTGTCATTGCAACGAGTACAACGAAATTAAAAAATAGCCAATCCTGACGGTGCGTACAAACATATATGCAATAAATGCAAAAACAAATAAATACATAAATACAATTAAATACAATTATATTAAGTACAAGATTTTTTAACGGTGTTGCCTAGTGCAAAGGTAGTGTTCAGTTCTCGTATGGCCCTGGGGTAAAAACTGTTCTTAAGTCTGTTTGTTCGGGATTTGATCGACCTGAAACGTCGACCAGAGGGCAGATGAACAAACAGACGGTGGCCGGGGTGGGATGGATCTTTTATTATTTTGCCTGCTCTACTGAGGCAGCGTAGGCTGAACAGGTGCTCCAGGGAGGGCAGTGAGCAGCCGATGATCTTCTGGGCCGTCATGATGACCCTCTGAAGGGCCTTCCTGTCCTTTTCTGAGCAGCTGGCATACCATGTGGTTATACAGTATGCCAGCACACTCTCGATGGAGCAGCGATAGAAGGACAACATGAGCTTCTCCTGCAGGTTGGTTTTCCTGAGGATCCTCAGGAAGTGGAGTCTCTGCTGTGCCTTCTTTACTGTGGTGATGGTGTTGGTAGACCAGGTAAGATCCTCTGCGATGTGCGTACCCAGGAACCTGAAAGCTGGTACCCTTTCCACACAGACCCCATTGATGTAGAGTGGGTCGTAATCTCCACTGGTTTTTCTAAAGTCAATTATAAGTTCCTTTGTTTTGGAGTTCAGGACCAGATTGTTCACTGAACACCATGCTGCCAGCCTTTGGATTTCATCCCTATAGGCTGTCTCATCTCCTTCTGAGATGAGTCCAACCACAGTCGTGTCATCCGCGAACTTGATGATGGTGTTGGTGGGATGGGTGGGGGCGCAGTCGTGAGTGTAGAGGGAGTAAAGGATGGGGCTCAACACACAGCCCTGTGGTGAGCCGGTGCTCAGTGTAATGGTGGAGGAGAGGTGAGGGCCTATTTTGACGGTCTGGGGGCGGTTGGTCAGGAAGTCCTTGATCCATTGGCATATGGTTTGGGAAATCCAAGGTCGGAAAGTTTGGTGACCAGTCTGCTCGGGATGACCGTGTTAAAGGCAGAGCTGAAGTCGAGGAAGAGCATCCTCACATAGCTCCCCTGGTGTTCAAGGTGGGTCAGTGCAGTGTGAAGAGCAGTGTCGATGGCATCCCCTGTAGACCTATTTGCTCTGTAGGCACTCTGTGTAAGAAAGACTTGCCCCACACATCTCCTTCTGACTTTCTGCATTATCTATGCCTCTCGCAGTTTCATATAACTCTAGCAGGTCTCCGCTCAAATGACAAAGATCCAGAAAAATCAATCCAAGTCTGCCCAAACCTCTCCATTAGTTAATATCTCTTTGCCCAGACAGCATTCTGGTGAACCTTCTCTGCATCTTCTCCAAGAGGAGAAGGAGGGTCTCAGTTCAAACTTTGAAAGACTCGGCCTGGGACAATGAAACCAGCTCTCCAGTTTTATCATTCCTGAGCTAGCCAGGTGTGTGCATTTGGACATTCTGAGAGGAAGCAAAACGGAAAGTGGGCGGGGAGGGGAGTAGAAGGGAGGGGAAGGGGAGGGGAGTGAAGGGGAGGGGAGGGGAGGGAAGGGGAAGGGAGCATCTCTAATGAAAAGGAATTTTGTGTGTGACGTTTCGGGTCAAGACCCTTCTTCAGCATCGTATCTAGTGTCACAGAGAATCTGGCAGAAGTGTATTTTTAATGTGGGGAGAAAAGATTAAAGGAAAGTCTGAGGCAGTGTCCATTCCATGAGTTCTAGGCATCATTGGAACAGTGATCTGTGATCCTGATGTCCTCATCTCCACCACTCCTTGTACACAGGACCTCTTCACTCCACCCCTCATTTTCTCCGCTTGTCACTTCTCAAGGTTATCTGACCATTTTTCCCTCAATAGGACTTGGAAATGAGTTGCATCTAAGTATTGTCTTGTAAAGTAAAAGAGCGTGCCCAGGTTTTCAATTACCCCAGCAGCCATATGCTACAAACATTAGCATGTGGGAGTTTATATCTTAATAAACTGAGCATTCAGGATGAGTTGCACGATCCCAGGTTGTGGCATGGTGGGGAATGTTAATGTAGTGAAGTATGTTGGTCTGCCTCTGGCCTGAGTGGGGAATAATCCTGGCAAAAAAAGTAAAACTGTTGGAAATAGATCTTTAACCTGGAGATACTCACGTTGTAACATAGAAACATAGAAACGTAGAAAATAGGTGCAGGAGTAGGCCATTCAGCCCTTCGAGCCAGCACTGCCATTCACTATGATCATGGCTGATCATTCAAAATCAGTAACCCGTTCCTGCTTTCTCCCCAGATCCCTCGATTCCGTTAGCCCTCAGAGCTAAATCTAACTCTCTCTTGAAGAAATCCAGTGAATTGGCCTCCACTGCCTTCTGTGGCAGAGAATTCCACCGATTCACAACTCTCTGGGTGAAAAGGTTTTCCTCATCTCAGTCCTAAGTGGCCCACCCCTTATTCTTAACCTGAATGGCCAACCCCTTATTCTTATCCTAAATGGCCTACCCGTTATCCTTAATATAAATTGGGAATACTAGGGCAAGGGTGGCATTGTGGCACAGGGTTAGAGTTGCTTCCTTACAGCGCCGGAGACCCGGGTTCGATCCTGACTTTTGGTGCTGTCTGTACAGAGTTTGTATGTTTTCCCTGTGACCGCATGGGTTGGTTTTCTCTGGGTGCCCTGCTTTCCTCCCACACTCCAAAGATGGACAGGTTTATAGGTTAATTGGCTTTGGTAAAAATTGTAAATTGTCCCTAGTGTGTGTAGGATAGTGCTAATGTATCAGGAGATCGCTGGTCAGCGCGGACTCGGTGGGCCAAAGGGCTTGTTTCCGCACTGCATCTCCAAACCAAAGATACAAACTAGACTGTGCTTGGAACAGGGGGGCAATGGGGTTTATTAATGTTTGGTTATCATTTCAATTACGTCCAAATTTAAGCTTAGAAACTTAAGAAACTTAGAAACTTAGTCTGGGGAAAGGTCTTGACACTGAATTTCATCTGTCTGTTTTCCCCCACAGATGCTGCCTGATCCGTTGAGTTCCCCCAGCAGTTTGGTTTTTTTGCTCAAGATTCTGGCATCAGCAGTCTCTTGTGCTTTCTCCAGCAGTCTGGTATTTTTTTCAAGTTTAGAAACCTGTCTATGAGAAACATATCAAGTTCGGAAACATGGTAACAGTGGTGGCAACAAGCCAGTGTGGAACTCGCTGCCAATGGGAAAGGGTTTCTTCATGGCATCTGTGATAGGAAATTAATCGCTGCGCTTTTAGTGTTTCGTTTAGTTTAGAGACACTGTGCGGAAACAGGTCCTTCAGCCCAACGAGTCCACGCCGACCAGCGATTCCCGTGCACTAGCATTACCTTACGCACTGGGGACAATTTACAATTATACCAAGCCAATTAACCGACAAACCTGTACGTCATGGGGAGAACGTACAAACTCCGTACAGACAGCACCCTGAGTCAGGAGCAACTCCGTGTATCTGGCACTGTAGGGCAACAACTCTACTGCTGCGTCACCGTGCCACCCTAAAGTGTGTGAAAGAGGTGCGTGGTTCAGCAGTCCAATAGTAGTGGGGGGAGAAGCTGTTCTTAAATCTGGACACAGCCTTTCAAGCTCCTGCATCGTCTCCCAGAAGATGGAAGAGAGAGGACATATGAGTGTGGGAGGAAACCGGAGCACCCAGAGAAAACCCACGCGGTCACATGGTGAACGTACATGAAACTCCATGGAGACAGCACCCGTAGTCAGGATCGAACCTAGGTCTCTGACGCTGTAAGGCAGAGCCACCCCGTGTCATTTGTCAATGACTGTACAATAATCAATTCCATTCACATCTCTTCAGTAAAAGAAGCAGTCTATGTCTGCACGCAGCAAGAATTTGGCAATAATCAGTTTAGTTCAAGAGTGTAACAAAAAAACTGCAGATGCTGGTACAAATCGAAGGTATTTATTCACAAAATGCTGGAGTAACTCAGCAGGTCAGGCAGCATCTCAGGAGAGAAGGAATGGGTGACGTTTCGGGTCGAGACCCTTCTTCAGACTGATGGAAGGGTCTGAATGATCAGTCTGCAGAAGGGTCTCGACCCGAAACGTCACCCATTCCTTCTCTCCTGAGATGCTGCCTGACCTGCTGAGTTACTCCAGCATTTTGTGAATAAATACCTTCGATCAGTTTAGTTCAGTTCAATTCAGTTTAATTTATTTCACGTCTACCGAGGTACAGTGAGAAGCTTTGTGGGCATGGGGAGCAAAGTGACTAACATTGTACCAAGGGTATAAGAAGGTACTGCAAATGCTGGTTTAAACCGAAAATAGACAAAAAAAACTGGAGTAACTCAGCAGGCCAGACAGCATCTCTGGTGGGAAGGAATGGGTGACATTTCGGGTCGAGACCCTTCTTGCGGACCAAGGGTGCAGGGAAATGGTTATCGGCATCAAGTGAAAGCATACCAGCCCTCCCATGACATTCAATGCTCCACCATCAAAATCCTGGGTGATTTTAGAGTGGGCTAACTACCTATTAACCCGCATATCTTTCGGCTACAGGAGAAAACACCCAGGTTGGACGCAGGGAGAACATGCAAACTCCACACCGGCAGCACCGGAGTTTGGGATTGTACATGAGTCACTGGAGCCGTGAGGCAGTAGCTCGACTAGAAATGATAGTGTGCACATTTCCCATATCCGTGTGAACCTGAGAGATAGTGATGGGGGAATATAGATAAATGTAGAGGGTCTTGCAACATGGAAACGGGACCCGTCCACCCACTGAGTCTGGGCCAACCATCAGACATTTTCTGTCGTGATCACACATTCGTCCTGTGTATGCACAGATTCAAGAGGGAATCAAGAGAGATATTTGTCTCTGAAGATGTTAAAAAAAAACTTTTAACATCATAAAGTAAATGTAAAAGGAAAAACTTTTTCAGTCAGAGAGTTGTAAATCTGTGGAATTCACTGCCTCAGAAGACAGTGCAGGCCAATTCTCTGAATGCATTCAAAAGAGAGCTAGATAGAGCTCTTAAGGATAGCAGAGTCGGGGGGTATGGGGAGAAGGCAGGAACGGGGTACTGATTGAGAATGATCAGCCATGATAACATTGAATGGTGGTGCTGGTTCGAAGGGCCGAATGGCCTACTCCTGCACCTATTGTCTATTGTAATGGTTAGTGAAATCCCTCAAGTGGGTTTATTTACTTCTAGTTCAGGTGGCAGAGTGTCACAGCTCCAACAAGCCAGGTTCAATCTGGTGTTAATTATATATAATTATATATTTGAAAAAATGAGGATAAGAACAAATGTGAAAAATAGATGTGTGACTGTTAAAGGGGTCAATTTATGGAATAGTTGCAACAATGAATTAAAAGATTGTAGTAATATGTGTAAATTCAAGAAAATGTTCAAAAATATTATATTTGAAAGATACAAAATATGTGATCAGCTTTGAGAAATGACTGACATGACAGAAATGATGGTTCTTGACTATATTTGTGTTTCTTTCCATGTTTTGTTTATCTGCTTCTGACCTATGATGTTGTGGGGTTTTTTTAAATTATATTTTGTTAAGTATTAAGGGTAGGCAAAATAAGCTTTGGCTTCTGCCTACACCTTTATTTTTCGGTCAGAAAATATCATGTGTGATTATATTGTTTTATTTTTTGATTCAATGATTTTTTGCACTATTTAACTTTCACAACTGTACGGTCAATCTGTTGTATTGTATTGACCGGAAAAGAAATAAATTAAAAATGTTTTAAAAAATTAAATTTAAATTCTACACTAATTGGAGTTTGCATGTCCTCGTGACTGAGGGCGGTTTTCCCTGGGTGCATCAGTTTCTTCCTACATCCCAACAATGTGCGGTTTCATAGATACATTGATCACTGTAAATTGCCCCAGTGTGTGGGTGAGCTAAAGTACCTGGTGGAGTTGAGGATAATGTTGGCGTGAATAAAAGGGGATTCACGTAGGATTGATGTGGATCAAGTCAAGTCAAGTCAAGTTTATTTGTCACATACACATACCCGATGTGCAGTAAAATGCAAGTGGCAATGCCTGCGGATTGTGCAAAAAAAAAGAATTACAGTTACAGCATATAAATGAAAGTTAATACAGAGGAGACAAAATTTAGTCCCTGGAGTTATAAAAGTTAACAGTCCTGATGGCCTGTGGGAAGAAACTCCGTCTCATCCTCTCCGTTTTCATAGCGTGACAGCGGAGGCGCTTGCCTGACCGTAGCATCTGGAACAGTCCATTGCTGGGGTGGCAGGGGTCCCTCATAATCTTGCTTGCTCTTGATCTACACCTCCTGATATATAGGTCCTGCAGGGGGGGTGAGTGTAGTTCCCATGGTGCGTTCTGCCAAACGCACTACTCTCTGCAGGGCCTTCCTGTCCTGGGCAGAGCTGTTCCCAAACTAGACTGTAATGTTGCCGGACAGGATGCTCTCTACAGCCCCAGAGTAGAAGCAATGAAGGATCCTCAGAGAGGGTACGTAATGGTCATTGTGGACTGTTAGCTGAAGGGCCTGATTCCATGCTGTAAGATTTTATGGCTATGACTATAATATTATGTAGAATATTAAAGTCATCAGAGGGTGGTGAATCTGTGGAATTCTTCGCCACTGAAGGCTGTGAAGGCCATGCCAGTGGATATTTTTAAGGCAGAGGTAGATAGATTCTTGATTAGTACGGGTGTCAGAGGTTATGGGGAGAAAGCAGGAGAATGGGGCTTGGAGAGAGAGATAGATCAGCCATTATTGAACGGCGAGCAGACTTGAGGGGCCGAATGGTCTAATTCTACTCCTATTCCTTATGACCTTATGACCTAATATAAAGCAGTGCAGCACAGAAACAGGCCCTTCAGCCCACCATGTCGATGCCGAACATGATGCTAAGCTAAACTCATCTCTGACTGCACGTGAACCATATCCCTCCACTCCCAGCATATCCATGTGCCTTCCGAAAAGCCTCTTACATATCACTCTGGTATCTGCTTCCACCACCACCCTGGCAGTGTGTTCCAAGCCCCCATCAGTCCATGTGGAAAAACACTATAATGCTGAGAACAATATTATACACTCTGTATCTTTCCCTTCACTCCACCGATTGATCTTGCATTTAGCCTGATTGTATTTATGTACAGTATTATCTGATTTGATACAATCAGCTTTTCACTGTACCTCAGTACATGTGATAATAATAAACCAGAGTCCAAATATAAATCTTCATCTAAAACGTGCCCCCAGCAGTTCTCCTTTAAACTTTGCCCATCTCACCTTAAGGCTATGCCCTCTGTATAATATCAGAGTTCTTGGGTGTGTCTATGCAGGACAAAACAATCGGTAAAAGCGCTCAATTGCCTGGGTCTAACGTGGTTATTTTATTTTGCTTTCAATGAAAATCGATTCCTCCGTGTAAAAAAAAATTGACCTGTGCCTGTAATTAAAGAGGAATCGATACAGGAAGGAAGGGGAGAGTATTACAGAGATAGTTATCCGCCTCTCCCCAGAGCCTGGTCCGTTTTATTTCTGTCACAGGCACCAAGGTGCCGGTCTCCGACAATCTCTCCCTGAACTTCTCTGCCTCTTCTCCTGCTCCAGATTATTTCTCAGGTGTTCTTTTTGAACCAACAATTGGTCTCCCTTTCCTTCACTGTCTGGACACCCACTTTCCTCACCTCGAACCGAACAGTTCTCCAGTGTCAAAGCTACAAGGTAAGTTTAGTTTAGTTTAGTTTAGTTTAGTTTAGAGATACAGCGCGGAAACAGGCCCTTCGGCCCACCGAGTCCGCCCCCGCCCCCGCCCAGAGACCCCCGCACATTAACACAAGTCTACACACACCAGGAACAACTTACAATTTTACCAAGTCAATTAACCTACAAACCTGTACGTCTTTGGAGTGTGGGAGGAAACCAAAGTTCTCGGAGTAAACCCACGCGGCCACGTTGAGAACGTACAAACTCCGTACAGACAGCATCCGTAGTCGGGATGGAACCCGGGTCTCTGGCGCTGGAAGCGCTGGAAGGCAGCAACTTTACTGCCGCGCCGGGTAGAAAGGAATTCCCTTAGCAGTTCGTTGTTAAATGATTATTGTTGGTCTGTGCCCCAGGCCTCATTTCCTTTTCTATGCCAATGCCCCACAACTCAATTAGACAATAGACAATAGGTGCAGGAGTAGGCCATTCGGCCCTTCGAGCCAGCACCGCCATTCAATGTGATCACGGTTGATCAATCTCAATCAGTACCCCGTTCCTTGATTATTTGATCTTTAAAAAAAGATCCATCCACTTCCTTATAAATACCACTAATTATCTCCCCTCCACAATCATCTGCAGTAGAGGATTCTTGAAATTCACGACCCACTTTAGACTTCAGAGACACAGCGCGGAAACAGGCCATTCGGCCCACCGAGTCTGCGACGACCCAGATTGACACAAAAATGCGTGAGTAACTCAACGGGTCAGGCAGCATCTCCGGGGAAAAGGGATGGATGACGTTTCGGGTCCAGACCCTTCTTCAGACTTTCCTCCAGAGATGCTGCCTGATCCGTTGAGTTACTGGTGCCTATCTCTGAGTTAAGGCAGGTGCACTTCCACTGAGGCCTAATACCTTTCAATATTGTTGGGTGTATGAAGAAAGATCAAAACCATGAGCTTACCTTCAGTGAGGACCACACACTGATCTAATTAGATGCTTGATGTTTTCCCAGTAATTGAAATGTGATTCCAACGAGCGGTTCCTTTTACTTATTGATTTTGTTCGCAGTGGACACTCGTTCAAAATGAGGACGTTGAAAATAAAGAAAGTGAAGGGCAACGCTTTCCACTTAAATGGGAAATGGGCTTTTGCAACACAAGCTGGGAGGTGTTTTAGGTGTCAGAAGAGTAGGGGGGGTGGGGAGTGAATTTAGCGTTTCGATGGAGGATCAGCCGTTATTTATTGAACAGAGGAGCGGGCCAACTTACATCTGTTGCTATTTCTTTTAGAATTTCAGTGACAGACACTGACTGGATGGTTCAGGTAGAGATGGCAGGACAAACCCAGATGATCTGCGTAGGGACGTCTCACAGTGGGGCGGGGCGGCACAGTGGCGCAGCGGCAGAGTTGCTGCCAGAGACCCAGGTTCGATCCCAACTGCGGGTACTGTCTGTACAGAGTTTGCATCTCCTCTCTGTGACCACGTGGGGTTTCCCCGGATGCTCCAGTTTAATTGTCTTAGGTAAGTTGTAAAACTGTCCCTCCTGTGTGTAGGTTAGTGCATCACTGGTTGGTGTAGATTCGGACTCGAAATTGACCACTTTCGGATTTAAAAAACTGTAAATTGTTTCTGACAGTAAGAGATTACTCAATGCTGACATTGAGAGCCTTTATATGTTCTTGCCTGCAACTCAGAAAAGGTCAATATACAGATGCGCCAATCAATTGAAAGGTAAAGCGCCAGAAACCTGGGTTCGATCAGACAGCGGGTGCTGTCTGTACGGAGTTTGTACGTTCTCCCCGTGACCGCGTGGGTTTTCTCCGGGTGCTCCAGTTTACTTCCACACTCCAAAGACGTACAGGTTTGTAGGTTAATTGGCTGCGATAAAATTGTCAATTGTCCCTAGAGTTTAGGATAGTGTTAGTGTACGGGGTCGCCCCTGGTCAGCGCGGACATGGTGGGCCGAAAGGGCCTGTTTCCACGTTGTATCTCTATTTTAGATAGTTCCTCTGTCCCTCGCTTCCCCTCCCCCTTCCCAGTTCTCCCACTGAATCCACCTATAACCTTTCTTTGTCCCGCCCCACCCTGACATCAGTCTGAAGAAGGGTCTCGACCCGAAACGTCACCCATTCCTTCTCTCCAGAGATGCTGCCTGACCCGCTGAGTTACTCCAGCGTTTTGTGATACCTTCTAAACTCTAAATGGTTCGTTAGCCTGGCTAACAAGAAAGATTGAGGTGTAAAAGTGTGAGAAGGCCCAAGGGACTGAAGGTCAGAAATCACGAAAGGATTATCTTGCAGATATCCAGGGGGGAGTTGTGAGCTTTGAGCTTTTTTTTCTGCTGGTGTGAACCTCTTCCCTAGGGACTGGATTCCCCCTGCCTTGTAACCACATGTTACTACTTCACACCTGCCTTCAGAAAATAATGCCCGACAACAAGAATAAAACCTGATCTGATTCCTCTCAGGATTCGCATCAACGCCTACCTTTTGATTGGAAAAAAGTGTGCGTTTCACAACAATGAATCATCTTCCTCCCTCCTTCCGCGGAGAAATAAATTGTGCTTTAACCAGCTTAACACTCCCGCTCTGACACGGAGTTTCATTCTCTCAATAACAGCTGGCATTTACAGTGGAGACCGGTTAATTCTAATAATCATAACAAAAAAAGGTGAATTTTCCACCAAAATTGCAAAACAACCCAGCCTCCTCGAAGATTTTTTTTTTTTTTTTAAACCTTCACATTCAACTGAAAAACTGGGTGGTAATTATAGTGCAGAATGCTAATTGCTATCTCCAGTGACAATCTGTCAGAACTTGGGGTGTGTTACGAAAGCAGTTAAATTTCTGTCAGCGTTTTCACATTCATTATTTCACAGAGCATTCATGTGCTCAGAGAGAGAGAGAGAGAGAGAGAGAGAGAGAGAGAGAGAGAGAGAGAGAGAAAGAGGGAGGGGGGTTTAAATGCATCAATGGAAGACAGTCATTAAAACCCAACGAGCAGAATGGAGAAGTGTAGACTCTGTAATGCATCACTGTGCTGCCGGCATGTGAGGGACTTGCCTCCTTCAATATTCTCTGAAACATGGCAGCTTGACACGTAGACCGTAATTGCTGCAATCTTTTCTTCTGTCCTGTTTTCAAAGCGTGAAACGTTGTCAAGTTTCATTCTCTGAAGAGGAAAAATCACGGTTCAAGGCAAGGGGGGGGGGGGGGGTTGTGAGCTATAGTGAGCACTTGCACCATTTTCCGGGTAATCTGATCCCCCCCCCCCACCCCCTCGGCTGCTCTCTCAGTTAGTCACGGCGTGGCTGGAAGGTGGGGAAGCGAGGGGGAAACCTTCCCCAATGTGTAGGAAGGAACTGCAGATGCTGGTTTAAATCGAAGATAGATACAGAATGCTGGAGTAACTCAGCGGGACAGGCAGCATCTCTGGGGAGAAGGAATGGGTGGCGTTTCGTTACTGAGTTACTCCAGCATTTTGTGTCCCAAACCTTGCCAATGTTCTGGCCGGGAGTCATCCTTCAGCCAACGTCATTGAAACAGATGATCAGATTGCACGGCTCACGGCTGTTTGTGTGAGCTTGTGCTCTCTTGAAAATGACTGGCATGTTTGCGGCATTACAACTGTGATTACGCTTCAGAAGCCCTACCTACGCTGGCTTCAACATGCTTCGGGGAAGCCTGAGGTGATTAAAAAAGTACCTCACGAATGCAAATTTGCTCCATCTGTCTTCCGCGAAGTTGTCCACACTCCGGTTTGCACCCTGACTGAAGTGTCTTGTGGTGATGAGGGGACTGAGTTCCACAGTGACGGTCATAACTCTACACATGAAGGATAGAATCATGGACTCCCTATATTATGGGTCTGGTAAAGTGGAGATGGAGGTTACTTCGCACATTAAGCCTGGGCTAGCTCTTTGGATAGGTTGCTTTTCCCTGGTCCTACTCATTTCTTCCCGACTACACAATTCCTTCTCAAAAGCCTTAAATGAAGCTGTGTAGGAATGAACTGCAGATGCTGGTTTACACCGAAGATAGACACAAAATGGTGGAGTAACTCGGAGGGACAGGCAGCATCTCTGGAGAGCAGGAATAGGTGACGTTTCGGGTCCAGGGTCTGAAGATGGGTCTCGACTGGAATTGTCACCCATTCCTTCTCTCCAGTGATGCTGCCTGACCCGCTGAGTTACTCCAGCTTTTTGTGTCTGTCTTCAAATGAAGCTGTTTTCTTTCGGAAATTTTTTTCAGTTCAAACCTGTCTTCATCGACAGGACGGAGGTGGAGGCAGTCAAAAACCTCAAATTCCTGGGCGTGCATAATCTCTGAAGATCTGTCCTGGACCCAGCACATTGATGCAATCATAATGAAAGCCCATCAGTGCCTCTACTTCCTTAGATGATTGAAGAGGTTCAGTTTGTCAACGAATACTCTCTTGAACTTTGACAGGTGTGCAGCAGAGAGCATATTGACTGGTTGCATCAAGGCCTGGTTCAGCAACTCGAATACCCAAGAACTAAGAAGATTACCAAAAAAATGGTGAACACGGCCCAGTCCATCACGGGTACTGACTTCCCCACCGTCGAAGGGATCTGCAGGAGACCCTGCCTCAAAAAGGCAGCCAGCGTCATCAGAGACCCACACCACCCTGGCCACACTCTCATTTCATTCCTACCATCGGGAAGAAGGTACAGGAGCCTGTAAACTGTAACGTCCAGGCTCAGCAACAGCTTCCTCCCTGCAACCATCAAACACTACAACCTCCAAATAAGCTTCGAACTACATAGACATGGGTTTCCTCTGGGTGCTCACGCTTCCTCCCACATCCCAAAAACGTGCGGGTTTTGGCGGTTAATTGACCTCTGTAAATTGCCCCTGGTGTGTAGGAGTGTGTGAAACTAGTGTGAACAGGCGATCGGTGGTCATTGCCGACTTGACGGCTCGAAGGTCCTGTTTCCATGCCGTACCTCTAAACTAAACTATATCTAAACTTCTTGCTTTTGTCATCTTTTCCTCCATTTATAAAACCGAGGGCCTTTTTTAAAAATTTGCTTTCTCAAACTCTCCTGCCATTTAAAAAAAAAATCGTGCAGTCATAAGGAGAACATGAACATACAAACACCACAGGTGGTAAAAAAAATTGAACCTGATCACTGGAGCTGTGGGACAGCAATGCTACCAACTGCACCACCACACCGCAACACGCCTTCAGTCATAAAGCGGAGAGGAAAACCCCAAAATGGATATATTCCCTCTCCCATCCTCAGCTGGAAGTGCATGTTGTGGGTCGGGATATACCACATCTCTCTGGCTATTGTCCAATGCTTTCGTCAAGGTGTGACATATTGAGAGGTTGGAGGAGAGTTTAGTTTAGTTCAGAGATACAACGTGGAAACAGGCCCTTCGACCCATCGAATCCACACCTTCCAGCGATCCCCACAGATGAACATTATCCGACACACACGAGGGACAATTTTGCACGTACACCAAGCCAATTAACCTACAAACCTGTATAAGAAAATAACTGTAGATGCTGGTACAAATCGATTTATTCACAAAATGCTGGAGTAACTCAGCAGGTCAGGCAGCATCTCGGGAGAGAAGGAATGGGTGACGTTTCGGGTCGAGACCCTTCTTCAGACTGATGTCAGGGGGGCGGGACAAAGGAAGGATATAGGTGGCGACAGGAAGATAGAGGGAGATCTGGGAAGGAGGAGGGGAAGGGAGGGACAGAGGAACTATCTAAAGTTGGAGAAGTCGATGTTCATACCGCTGGGCTGCAAACTGCCCAGGCGAAATATGAGGTGCTGTTCCTCCAATTTCTGGTGGGCCTCATTACGGCACTGGAGGAGGCCCATGACAGAAAGGTCAGACTGGGAATGGGAGGGGGAGTTGAAGTGCTCGGCCACCGGGAGATCAGTTTGATCTCTACAAACCTGTATGTCTTTGGAGTGTGGGAGGAAACTGAAGATCTCGGAGAAAACCCACGTGGGAGAACGTACAAACTCCGTACAGACAGCGCCCGTAGTCGGGATCGAACCTTGGTCTCCAGTGCTGCAGGTGCTGTAAGGCAGCAACCCTTGGGGAGTGTTGGGGAAGTTTAGGTTTATTGGCATACCGCCTTTCATATCTAAATGGCCCAGCATCAATCACAGTCCATGTTGTCGTATGGAGTGGAGATGACAGGAACATGTAAAATAATATGAGAGTGGAAACAGTGGAGGAGAGAGGGAATGGATTTGTTCAGCCAGCCTCCGACTGTGAAAATAGCCGAGCTTCCAATTAACCATCAAACGTTGACTTTTATCTTGTCACTTTATTTTTTCCTTGTACTTTCTTCCGTTCCTTGGTGACTCTAAACCTCTGGAACGACATTAATGGAAACACCCATTAATCCATAACATGGTGCAGGGAGGCATTCATTCACAACCTTCAATGTGATTAGCACAGCTCAAAATGGGTCAGACAAAAAAAACCGTGAAGCACCTGGTGGAACTGACGCCCCCCAGCTCCAGCGACCAGGGTTCGATACTCACCTTGGGTGCTGTCACTGTAGAGTTTGCACGTTCTTCCTCTAACAATGAGGGCTTCCTATTTCCCCGCAAGTCCCAGAAGCGTGCAGATCGGTTGGTTAGTCAGCCTCTGTAAATCGTCCCTGGTGGATTGTTCTGTGTTAGAATCTGGGAGGAGATGACGGGAATGTGAGGAGTAAAATTAAATTTGTGGTCAGCACAGATTCGATGGGCCAAATGGCCTCTTTCTATACCATGTCGTATTATATTGTAGAATTGAAATATATATATATCTATAATACATTACATAATATATATGTTTGTAACATTGTACCGCATGTATGTAACATTTTACTATCGCAACGTTTAAGAAATATTTAGACAGGTGAATGGATAGGACAGGTTTAGTGGGGTATGGGCCAAACACAGGTAGGTGGGACTTGTGTAGATGGGACAGATTGGCTGGTGTGGGCAAGTTGGATCGAAGGACCTGTTTCCAAGCTGAATGATTCTATGACTCTATATGACTTTATATACTGAATACCCAGCTGATATCAGGAAACTGAACCATTCTATCAACAACTAAAGACCAGTCCTCAACTACTATCGACCTCATTGGAGACCCTCGGACTATCTTTAATTAGACTTTACTGGCTTTATCTTACAGAAAGCGTTATTCACATTATTCCCTATATCATGTATTGTCTTTCCACTGACTGGATAGCACGCAACAAAAGATTTTCACTGTACCTCAGAACACGTGATAAGAAACTAAACTAGACTAAAAATATATATTAAATAAATCGACCAATTGAAAGGAGTGATGTGCACAAATGCAAACGTTGTTATGTATCTATTCATAGAACAGACAACCCCACAAATAAGATTTTAAAGTTTTCTTTCTCAGCCCGTCGGTGTCATCAGAAAGAACAGCATTTATTGCCCATTCATGTGGAGCCTCACCACTTGCTCGTCTTCTTCAGTGAAGAACATACATGTATTTAGGACCAGACTGAGCTGGAACTGTCCTTCCCTTATGGACATTAATGATTCCATTGGATTCTTATGCTAATCCACCATTGGAGCGGCACAGTGGGGCAGCGATAGGGTTAACAGCGCCAGAGACCCGGGTTCGATCCTGACCGCGGATGCTGTCTGTACAGAGTTTGTACGTTCTCCCTGCGACCGCGTAGGTTTTTCCCCATGCGCTCCGGTTTCCCCCCACACTCCAAAGATGTACAGGTTTGTAGCTTAATTGGCTTTGGTAAAGATTGTAAATTGTCCCGAGTGTGTAGGATAGCGCTAGTGTACGCGGGTGATCGCGGACTCGGTGGGCCGAAGGGCCTGTTTCCGTGCTGTGAAACTAAACGCTAAACATCACCTTTGTGGCCACTTTTACTGAGACTATTTATTTTCTTATTGATTATTTTTAAAAAGTAAACGATTAAACTGCCCGCATAGGTATTGTGAAACGCTCTGTGGAACTGTGCACAACTGCACACTTACAATACAATAGGTGCAGGAGGAGGCCATTCGGCCCATCGAGCCAGCACCGCCATTCAATGTGATCATGGCTGATCATTCTCAATCAGTACCCCGTTCCTGCCTTCTCCCCATACCCCCTGACTCCGCTATCCTTAAGAGCTCTATCTATCTCTCTCTTGAATGCATTCAGAGAATTGGCCTCCACTGCCTTCTGAGGCAGAGAATTCCACAGATTCACAACTCTCTGACTGAAAAAGTTTTTCCTCATCTCAGTTCCAAATGGCCTACCCCTTATTCTTAAACTGTGGCCCCTTGTTCTGGACTCTCCCAACATTGGGAACATGTTTCCTGCCTCTAACATGTCCAACCCCTTAATAATCTTATACGTTTCGATAAGATCCCCTCTCATCCTTCTAAATTCTGGTGTATACAAGCCTAGTCGCTCCAGTCTTTCAACGTATGACAGTCCCGCCATTCCGGGAATTAACCTGGTAAACCTACGCTGCACGCCCTCAATAGCAAGAATATCCTTCCTCAAATTTGGAGACCAAAACTGCACACAGTACTCCAGGTGCGGTCTCACTAGGGCCCTGTACAACTGCAGAAGGACCTCTTTGCTCCTATACTCAACTCCTCTTGTTATGAAGGCCAACATTCTATTGGCTTTCTTCACTGCCTGCTGTACCTGCATGCTTCCTTTCAGTGACTGATGCACTAGGACACCCAGATCTCGTTGTACGTCCCCTGTTCCTAACGTGACACCATTCAGATAATACTCTGCCTTCCTATTCTTACCACCAAAGTGGATAACCTCACACTTATCCACATTAAACTGCATCTGCCATGCATCCGCCCACTCACACAACCTGTCCAAGTCACCCTGTAACCTCATAGCATCTTCCTCACGGTTCACACTGCCACCCAGCTTTGAAATTTGCCAGGGAAATAAGATGACCATTTAAAGCATTTCCAGTGCGCTGCTGGTGGATGGAACGTTAGTCAAAGTTCTGTTGATCTGATTAGCGTGAGATCTTTGAGATGCACCTGAACAGGTTTAATATCACATCGAAGCAGGTTCCTCAACCCAAACTGACACCTCAGTGCAGCGCTCTCTCGAGATGTCTCCCCAGATTTAAGTGCTCAGTTCCTGGAGCTGGAATGTGAACCCGCAACTTTCTCTCTCCGAGGTTTATGAGCTGAGCGAGCGACACCTTCGTGGTTTGACCTTGCTTTTACCGAGTTCCAACATTTGAACGCCTGACCCAGGCAGTCAGCTGGATAAGTAAGGGAGGTGGAAAAGCTGAGAGAGGTGGGCTCCATAGCTGACAGTGTCTTCATTCACAGCTATGAGCCCGACCCACAAGCGTTTGGAGACAGGACCTCGGCATAGGGAGGTCTGATCCCACATCCTCTCTCGTTCTGAGGGAGAGGGAGGGGGTGGTCTAGTCTGAAGAAGGGTCCCCACCCGAACGTCACCTATCATATTTCCACCGAGATTTTGTGTTTATGAATGAAGGATACTTTAATATCACACGTGACATGTGTCACAGTGAAATTCTTTCTTTCGCCAACCCTACACAAAGTATGCAAAGAGTCGCCACATATTGGGCGCTGACAAAGCTGCAACGTGTTCAAAGGAGTCCCGATGGCCCCTCGTCGTTCTCGCCTCCCCTACCCACCCCACCACACCGGGTCTCTCTATTGTTTAGTTTAGTTTTTTGTTTAGTTTAGATACAGCGCGGAAAAAGGCCCTTCGGCCCACCGAGTCCGCCCGCACATTAACACAACCCCCCCCCCACACACACACACACACACACACACACACACACGAGGGACAATTTTACATTTACACCGTCAATTGACCTACAAGCCTGTATAACAAAAATAACTGCAGGTGCTGGTACAAATCGAAGGTATTTAATCACAAAATGCTGGAGTAACTCAGCAGGTCAGGCAGCATCCCGGGAGAGAAGGAATGGGTGACGTTTCTTCAGACTGAAGAAGGGTCTCGACCCGAAACGTCACCCATTCCTTCTCTCCCGAGATGCTGCCTGACCTGCTGAGTTACTCCAGCATTTTGTGAAGCTACGTCTTTAGAGCTTGGGGAGGGAACCGAAGATCTCGGAGAAAACTCACACAGGTAGACGAGAACCCGGAGTCAGGATCGAACCCGGGTCTCTGGTGCAGTGAGGCAACAACTCTACCGCTGCGCCACCGTGCACCAAGGCAATTGTCCTCGGCGGACCCCACCCCACCCCACGCCACGCCGGGGGCCACACTTTGTTCTCTCGGTGGCGCGTCCTCGTCCAACGTCCACCACCACAGAAGGCCCACCTGACCTCCGGCACTCATCCGCAGTTCTTTATTTCCGCAGAACAATCCTATCGACGTCGCCCAGTCCAGGGGGAATGGGAGGGGGGGGGGGGAGAAAGGAGAACTTTCAGAGCAGAAATACGCTCTGTGAAATGGAATTGATTGCATGTTCTGAAATGTCAGGAGTTAAGTTACATCATGGAGCTAAATTTGAGAAGGAAAGGGTTAATGTTATCGTGGGAAGGCTGCTATTCGTTCCTTCGTCGGTTGAACATGTACACTGTGTTAAAGTGGCCCCCATAAGGGTAAAGGACTGAAACCTCTCCCAGGGAAGGCCACTTGAAGAGCGCCTCCTAATTAAACCGTGAACTGAATAGCAGCCTCTTAGCTGTGCTCAATCAACAGGGTTCCTGCTGGAGAGCAGAAGGTATCTGCATTAGGACGCAGCCAGACTTTTGAGCAGCTTCTTTGAACGCGCAGAGAAAATGGCTTCAGGCGAAGTGCTGCCCAGTGGGCCAGGAGATTGGAGATCGAGATCCAGTGCTTCTTGAATGATTTAAAGAGAGCAACGTTGCCTGAGGCCAGGGTAGCTTGTTCAACTGCAGGGGAGCCTCGTCTTTAAAAACTCTCCCGTCTCCGCTGTGTAATGATGTAATAATTAAAGGTAGAGAGCTTCAGGTAATAAGGAGAGTTAGACCAAGCTTCGTCAGTTGACACAGAGTGCCATCTCCCAGCGTCCACAATTGGAGGTCTTAATGAACCACATTAGAAACGTTAGTTGTGCAGTTAAAATGAGATTAGTCAATATAGGGTTAAAAAGAGAAAGAAAGTGAAGCTACTCATGACCGGGGCTTTCACAAAGCACTTTGCAGCCAATGATCTGAGGGAGGGTCTTGAGCCAAAATGTCACCTATCCATGTTCTCCTGAGATGTTGCCTGACCCGTTGAGTTAATCCAGCACTTTCTCATCGGGCAAGAGGTAAAGAAGTGTGAAAACGCACACCTCCAGATTCAGGGACAGTTTCTTCCCAGCTGTTATTAGACATATGAACCATCCCATCAACTGCTACAGAGAGGCCCTGATCTACCATCTACCTCATTGGAGACCCTTGGACAATCTTTAATTGGACTTTACTGGACCTTTATCTTGCACTAAACATTATTCCCTTTATCCTGCATCTGTACACTGTGGACGGCTTAGACAATAGACAATAGACAATAGGTGCAGGAGGAGGCCATTCGGCCCTTCGAGCCAGCACCACCATTCAATGTGATCATGGCTGATCATTCCCAACCAGTACCCCGTTCCTGCCTTCTCCCCATACCCCCTGACTCCGCTATCCTTAAGAGCTCTATCTAGCTCTCTCTTGAATGCATTCAGAGAATTGGCCTCCACTGCCTTCTGAGGCAGAGAATTCCACAGATTCACAACTCTCTGACTGAAAAAGTTTTTCCTCATCTCAGTTCTAAATGGCCTACCCCTTATTCTTAAACTGTGGCCCCTTGTTCTGGACTCCCCTAGCATGCAACAAAAAGCTTTTCACTGTGCCTAGGTTAATTCCCGGAATGGCAGGACTGTCATATGTTGAAAGACTGGAGCGACTAGGCTTGATTGTAATCATGTATAGTCTTTCCACTGACTGGCTAGCATGCAACAAAAAGCTTTTCACTGTGCCTCGGTACACGTGACAATGACCTCAACTAAACAAAACTAAACTTGTGTCCTTTTGTGTATTGACCAGCATCTGGAGTTCTTTGTTTCTACAATCATTTTTTAAGGGTAGTAGTTTTACACAGATTTAGTTTAATTTAGTTTTGAGATACAGCGCGGAAACAGGCCCTTCGACCCACCGAGTCCGTGCTAACCAGCGATCCCCGCACACTAACACTATCCTACACACAATAGACAATAGACAATAGGTGCAGGAGGAGGACATTCGGCCCTTCGAGCCAGCACCGCCATTCAATGTGATCATGGCTGATCATTCTCAATCAGTACCCCGTTCCTGCCTTCTCCCCATTCCCCCTGACTCCGCTATCCTTAAGAGCTCTATCTAGCTCTCTCTTGAATGCATTCAGAGAATTGGCCTCCACTGCCTTCTGAGGCAGAGAATTCCACAGATTCACAACTCTCTGACTGAAAAAGTTTTTCCTCATCTCAGTTCTAAATGGCCTACCCCTTATTCTTAAACTGTGGCCCCTTGTTCTGGACTCCCCCAACATTGGGAACATGTTTCCTGCCTCTAACGTGTCCAACCCCTTAATAATCTTATACGTTTCGATAAGATCTCCTCTCATCCTTCTAAATTCCAGTGTATACAAGCCTAGTCGCTCCAGTCTTTCAACATATGATAGTCCCGCCATTCCGGGAATTAACCTAGTAAACCCACGCTGCACGCCCTCAATAGCAAGAATATCCTTCCTCAAATTTGGAGACCAAAACTGCACACAGTACTCCAGGTGTGGTCTCACTAGGGCCCTGTACAACTGCAGAAGGACCTCTTTGCTCCTATACTCAACTCCTCTTGTTATGAAGGCCAACATTCCATTGGCTTTCTTCACTGCCTGCTGTACCTGCATGCTTCCTTTCAGTGACTGATGCACTAGGACACCCAGATCTCGTTGTACGTCCCCTGTTTCCTAACTTATCACACTCAGGATAATTTACAATGATATCAAGCCAATTAACCTACAAACCTGGACATCTTTGGGGTTTCTGTTTCTGTTTCTGTTTTCTACTGCACAGCCGCCCGCCAACAGCTGGGCTATCTGGTGCAGGTTTCGCTCAAGTGGTTACTGGTTTTTATGTGGGCAAGTTTGGTGAGATGATCCATGTCCAAGTTATCGAGCTGTGACTTTGAAGAAGTGACAAGGTTGGTGCATACTTGGTGGTGTCGGGAAGGATGTTCCACTCTGGGATAGTCCATACGCTAGCTACTTTTGTTTGCCCTAATTCTAGTATAAAGGAAGTGACCTGAGGACTGTCTGGGTATTGGATTGAATAAAGGGAGATATGTTACTGGGGATGATGCCATGAGTCTCTTTGTAGACAGTACATAAGTGGGCTTTAGTGCGTCTTGACTCCAGCGACTCCCAGCCAAAGCGATTTAACATATCGGAGACGCTTGACTGTCACAAACAAACCGTGCTGCACGCCTCTGAACCTTGTCAAGAGTGTCAATGTTATTTTTCTGGTGAGGGTCCTATATTGTCTGGCAATATTCCAACAGTGGGCGGACAAGTGTTTTGTAAGCTACCTCATTTGTTGCTTTGTCACAGCCGGATACATTTCTCCGGAGAAGGCCCAAAGTTCTGTTTGCTTTTGTAGAAGGAAACTAGAGATCTCGGAGAAAACCCACGCAGTCACGGGGAGAACATGCAAACTCCATACAAACAGCACCTGTAGTCAGGATCGAACCCGTGTGGGAACCAGGATATATTTTTACCTGAAGGAGACTGGGATACAGAGGAAAGGAAGCAATGTTTCATTTACATGGAGTCCTGTTAGACTCATTCAGAAGTTCTGCACTACCATTGAATGAACACAAGGGCTGATTCAGCAGAATGACGCTGGGACTTAGATCTACAAGATAGATTGACTACATTTGGCTTTTATTCCCTTGGCTGTAGAAGATTGAGCAGAGTGTTTAAAATGTGAACCGATTTGATAAGGAAATCAATATCAACTTGTTCTTCAGGTGAGATCGTACAAGAAAAAAGGTCAAGTTAGCAAAATTAGTTTAGTTAGTTTCGTTTATTGTCCAGTGTAAAGCTATTTTGTTTTTTGCATGCTATCCAGTCAGTGGACAGACATAGTGCACAGGTATATGATATTGGGGATAGTGTTTAGTGCAAGATAAAGTCCAATAGAGGTCTGATTAAAGATAGTCGGTGATAGTTCCTAGATCTGGGCAGCATGTTGGCGCAGTGGTAGAGTTGCTACCTTACAGCGCCAGAGACCCGGGTTTGATCCTGAGTATGAGTGCTGTTGGTATGGAGTTTGTACGTTCTCCCCGTGATTTGCGTGGGTTTTCTCCAGGTGCTCTGGTTTCCTGCCACACTCCAAAGACGTACAGGTTTGTAGGCGAATTGGCTTGGTAAAATTGTAAATTGTCCTGAGGCAGAGAATTCCACAGATTCACAACTCTCTGACTGAAAAGGTTTTTCCTCATCTCAGTTCTAAATGGCCTACCCCTTATTCTTAAACTGTGGCCCCTTGTTCTGGACTCCCCCAACATTGGGAACATGTTTCCTGCCACACTCCAAAGACGTACAGGTTTGTAGGCGAATTGGCTTGGTAAAATTGTAAATTGTCCCGAGTGTGTGTAGGAAGGCGGTAGTTTGCGGGGGTCGTTGGTCAGTGCGGACTCAGTGGGCCGCAGGGCTGGGTTTTGTGCTGTATCTCTAAACTACACTAAGTCTGGTGAATAAAATGAGGAAGTATGTTTCACAGTAAGCATGGGGAAATTTTGGATTTGTTCCGCCAATAGACAATCAAACTTTGTGAAAAATGAGGATGTACACAGCATGTACAGGATGTGGCAAAGGCCTTCAATGCATAAATACAAAGTGCTGGAGTAATTCTGCACATCAGGCAGCATATCTGGAGGACATGGACAAACACGTTTCGAATCGGGACCCCTCTTCAGACTCTCAGTGAGTGGGCAGAATGTTTAGACTTTTGAGATACAGCGTGGAAACAGGTCCTTCGGCCCATTGAGTCTGTGCGATCACCCTGTGCACTCTCCTACACCCTCGGGCCAATTGACAATTTCACAGAAGCCAATTTACCTACAAACCTGCACGTCTTTGGAGAGTGGGAGGAAACCGGAGCACCCGGAGAAAACCCACCCAGACATAGGGGGAATGTACAAACACCGTACAGACAGCACCGGTAGTCAGGATCGAACCCAGGTCCCTGGCGATGTGGGGCAGCGATTGTATCGCTACGCCACCGTGCCGCCCTATGAATCCATGAAAAGGGAAAGTGCATTTATTAAAGTGGGAGAGTGAGGGGCGAGGAAACTGTGCATGGGATATGGCAGGAGATTCAGTTGGTGAACAGAGGCTATGACAGGGGAGAATGTACATAAACAATAGACAATAGGTGCAGGAGGAGGCCATTCCACCCTTCGAGCCAGCACCGCCATTCAATGTGATCATGGCTGATCATTCTCAATCAGTACCCCGTTCCTGCCTCCTCCCCATACCCCCTGACTCCGTATGGAGCTCTATCTAGCTCTCTCTTGAATGCATTCAGAGAATTGGCCTCCAATGCTTTCTGAGGCAGAGAATTCCACAGATTCACAACTCTCTGACTGAAAAAGTTTTTCCTCATCTCAGTTCTAAATGGCCTACCCCTTATTCTTAAACTGTGGCCCCTTGTTCTGGACTCCCCCAACATTGGGAACATGCCTCTAACGTGTCCAACCCCTTAATAATCTTATACGTTTCGATAAGATCCCCTCTCATCCTTCTAAATGGACTGAAGGAGACGATTCGTTGGTGGGTAAGGGTCCATGCTAAGGCGAGTAAGCATGGGACGTGAGAGCTACAGTGAAAAGCTTTTGTTGCATGCTATCCAGTTAGCAGAAAGACTGTACATGATTACAATCATGCTATTCACAGTGTACAGATGCAGGATAAAGGGAATATCGTGAATAACATTTAGTGCAAGATAAAGTCCAGTAAAGTCAGATCAAAGACAGTCCTTGGGTGTCCAATGAGGTCGATGGCAGCTCAGGTCAGCTCTTTAGTTGTTGGTAGGGTGGTTCAGTTGCCTGATAACTGCTGGGACGAAACTGTCCCTGAATCTGGATTTGTGCATTTTCACACTTTTATACCTTTTGCCGAATGGGAGAGTGGAGAAGAGGGAGTGGCCGGGGTGTGACCCGTCCTTGATTATGCTGTATGCCTTGCCGAGGCAGCGTGAGGTGTAAATGGAGCCAATGGAAGGGAGGCTGGTTTGTGTGATGGTCTGGGCTGCGTCCACAATTGTCTGCAACTCCTTGCGGCCTAGGATAGAGATGTTCCCAAACCATGCTGCGATGCATCCCGATAAAGCAGTGCATCTGTAGAGGTTGGTGAGCGTTGTTTGGGGAAGGTGCCAACTTCCTTTTGTTTCCTTTCCCAGACTCCTCTACAAGTTCTCCCTCTCCTGCAATAACATCCTGCCAATTTTCGCAGTCTTTTCCACAAGCATTTGAAAGACTGCCATGCTTTGGCGATCAGAATTAAATACTGCACAGCGCATTGCAAGCGTGACTTCCCCAGACTTGATTTAACAATGTCAGACAGCCTTGATTGCTGCCCATACTAGATTGACACATTAAGTGCTTGGATGACTAACACCCTGAGATCACATTCAAGCTCACCCTCAGCTATTCCAGTGTTCTTTATCGAATATTTATACCATCCATCATAACAACGATCGGACTATTGATTCCCAGCTATTTTAGCACAAGCAGCAGGCTCTTATAAAGGCTGATTTAGGAGCGTTCACGGGTGAGACTAGCATTGAACAAGCCCAGGGTTAGAGTTCGTTTGCTCCAATTGGAATCCATCCATCACTCCCTACAATAATCCTTGGCTCACAGGGTACATCACTACCTACAATAATCCTTGGCTCACAGGGTACATTAGTCCCCACGATAATCCTTGGCTCACAGGGTACATCACTCCCTACAATAATCCTTGGCTCACAGGGTACATCACTACCTACAATAATCCTTGGCTCACAGGGTACATCACTCCCCACGATAATCCTTGGTGCACAGGGTACATCACTCCCTACAATAATCCTTGGCTCACAGGGTACATCACTCCCCACGATAATCCTTGGCTCACAGGGTACATCACTCCCTACAATAATCCTTGGCTCACAGGGTACATCACTCCTTACGATAATCCTTGGCTCACAGGGTACATCACTCCCTCCGATAATCCTTGGTGCACAGGGTACATCACTCCCTACAATAATCCTTGGCTCACAGGGTACATCACTCCTTACGATAATCCTTGGTGCACAGGGTACATCACTCCCTCCGATAATCCTTGGTGCACAGGGTACTTCTGAGGTTTTGCCCTGCCTGTGTAAATTGCCATGGGAGGTTTATCTGCGATTTCACCACACGAAGAATGAACCACAAAAGGTCCGAATGGCAAACAGTGTCTCTCCAGCTCCCCACGAAAGGCGCTGCCCGACAGAATAGCTCCCATTAATCTGGCACACTCACCAGTCCGGCAGATTGTCCAGAGTATTGGATGTTTAGTTTAGTTTAGAGATACAGTGTGGAAACAGGCCCTTCGACCCACCGAGTCCGCACCGACCAGCGATCCCCACACATTAACCCTAACCTGCACACACTGGTGACAATTTACTTTTTTTTAAATGCCAAGCCAATTAACCTACAAACCCGTACCGTACCTCTTTGGAGTGTGGGCGGAAACCGAAGATCTCGGAGAAAACCCACGTGGTCAAGGGGAGAACGTACAAGCTCCGTGCAGACAACACCCATGGTCAGGATTGAACCCGGGTCTCTGGCATTGTTAGGCAGCAACTCTACCGCTGCGCCGCAGTGCTACCATGGATGGTATTCCAATTATTAATCCAATACACTTCTAAAATGCAGTTACACAAAAGTACTCGGTCCGTCTTGGCCTGCACGATCTCCCGGTTGCAAAACAGTTTTTAACTCCCCGCCCCATTCCCACGCTGACCTTTCTGTCCTGGGCCTCCTCCACTGTCAGGGTGAGGCCCAGCGCAAATTGGAGGAACAGCACCTCATATTTCACTTGGGCAGCTTATAATATTGATTTCTCTCATTTCAAGTAACCCCTGCAACCCTCCCTCCCCCCCTCTCCCCCCTGCTGGCAGCTGCTGGAGTCCACAGAACGTGGCACCTCTCTGCCTGCTTTTCCTGAAGATAATCTATTGTACTCATGCTTGGTATTTTTTTGACTAGATAGCAGGTAGAACAAGCGTTTACCGTACCTCTCTCTGCACATGTTATAATAAGCAAACTAGGGAGCGTAGGAACCCGGCCCCTGGTGAGTTTAAAGGGGGCGTAAGGACTTGAGCCCTGATTGCTTTAAAAGGAGCATAGGATCCTGAGCCTAGGAACCGAGGAACCAAGGGAACTCAGAACTAGAGACAATTTGCGTTAGAGGGAGTGTGTAGAAAGGAACTGCATTTGCTGGTTTAAACCGAATATAGGCAAAAAAATGTGCTGGAGTAAGTCAACGGGTCAGGTGGCATCTCTGGAGCTAAAGGATGGGTGACGTTTCGGGTTGGGTCTGAAGAAGGGTCTCGTCCTGAATCATCACCCATCCTTTTTCTCCACGGTTGCTTCCTTGACCCGCTGAGTTAGTCCAGCACTTTGCATTACCAACACTCCAACAGGAAAGGGAGTGCAGAAATCAGCATTCGATGAGCCTGATGTCAAACCATCGGAATTTCAACCAACTGCAGATGCCGATAGGCACAAAAAGCTAGACGAACTCAGCAGGACAGGCATCTTTGGATAAAAAGGAATAGGTGATGTTTCGGGTTGATACCCTTCTTCAGGACCCTTCTTCAAAGGAGTCTGGAGAAGGGTCTCGACCCGAAATGTCACCTATTCCTTTTCTCCAAAGATGCAGCCTGACCCACTGAGTTACTCCAGCATTTTGTGTCTATCTTTGCCAGAATCTCAAGCAATTCAATGGTGGAATCTCAGAGCTTGACTGTACGTTAATGAAAGCACAAGCCTTAGTCTGCTCAGTATCACGAGTCTAGGCTCATCATCAGTACAAAACTCCAGCACTCTTTGGACTCTGGCGCCTTGATAGAAACGAAGAGTTTTAATGAAGATAGCGTCTTTAAACTTCAACATATTTAGGTAGTAATCAACACACCACATGTAAAGTGTAGTAAGAAAATGACTGTCTCTTTCTGTAAAGACTTGTCACACCAAAAGCAATAGTCTTGAACAAATTTTTTTCCACTTTTTTTTCAACTTGCAATGATCGCCCACTCAATAACTCCCCTCTCTTGTTCTTCTTTTAAATTGCTTCACAAATGACAAATCCCATGAAAATAGGTTTGGTAACTGGCAATAATGAAAAAAATCATTCATTCCCGAATCAGCTGACGTTTTATATTAAAATGCCGTTTTGCCACGAAAGGCTTTGAGGACGTGTGCAATCTTGATACAATGAGCAGAAAGGCAGCCACTCACAGAGTGTCAGCGTGCTGTCACCTCACCCAGGCTCTTCAATGCAACTGGTTTCTAATGGAATACACATCAAGGGGGGTTAACAAAGGATGTGTGTGGTTCAGCAATCACTTGGTGCAACTGTGGTTCAAATAAACCGCAGAAACACTGATCAAATCAATGTGGAACTACAGCAAAGACAGACACACAGAAAGCTGCATCATGTCGTTTTACATCCTTTTAGTGGTTTTGACGAGTCCAGCATTTATTCCCCATCCCTAATTGCCCTCCATAAATGCCATCCGTAATTGCCCTCCATAAGTGCCTTGCGTTCTTATACTGGAGTGCAGTTCAAAGATAACTATGTGTGTAGGATTGGAGTCAGGTTGAGACCAGAACTTTGTCAGTACATCAATTGCTTCAAACACTGCCCCCAGAGGGGTGGCACGGTGGTGCAGCACAGTGTTGCAGTGCTAATTGTTTAGGTGCTGGGGCTGTCACTGGTGCCAGAGTGGCCTCTGTTAAAATCCCCACTGTTTATATTGGCTTTTTTTTACAGAGGAGTCAGAGCGGCGCTCCGGTGAGCTCCGGCAGCACTGCTCTCCCCCTGGCCCAGCGGTAGAGTTACTGCCTTACAGCGCCAGAGACCCGGGTTCCAACCTGATTACGGGAGCTGTTTGCAATGAGTTTGTACGTTCTCCCTGTGACCGCATGGGTTTATCCGGGTGCTCCGGCTTCCTCCCACCTTCCAAGGACGTGCAAGTTTGTAGATTAATTAATTGACCTCTGCAAATTGTCCTTCGTGTCGGTTGGGACTCAGTGGGCCAAAGGGCCTGATTCCATGCTGTATCTCTAAACCAAACTAAACCTGACCAGACTGTACACGGATGGCAGATTTCCTTCTCAAATTAGTCAGAAGGGACTTTACAACATTGCTAGAGTTTGATTGTCACCATTGTTGATCGCAGCTCATTAATTCCAAAACATTTAATTCCCTGAACACAATATTTCCCAGCTGCCATGATGGTCCATTCCATTGCCTACGCACCAGTGTTACTTTGCCTGCTGATGTAACTGCAATGCAGTCTCTCTGCAGAAACACATTGCCATGATCATCTTGGTCACATTCAAATTTGTGTTTGTTTTGGTCCCAGTGCTAAGATACCACAGGACATGGAAATAAACAAAGCACACTGGGAGATTTAGGGTCGGCATGGACTTGGCGGGCCGAAGGGCCCGTTTCCATGCTGAATCTCTAAACTAAGCTCAAAGAATGAGGGGCAGAACATCTGAGGGAACATTCAAGACAGGAGGAGGTTGATAGGCACTGATTTTTTTTCTCTCTCGTTTATTATATCGTTTACAGTGTACCATGTTTACATATTCTGTTGAGCTGCTTCAAGTAAGAATTTCATTGTTCTATCTGGGACATATGACAATAAAACACTCTTAAACACTTGACTCTTGAAAGCCAGTAAAATAGGATCGTCTCAGGAGGAGACGAGGAGAGGAGAGAGGATAAAGTGGGGCAATACAGCGCTTTCAGCGCCAGACCCGGGTTTGATCCTGACTATGGGGGTGCTGTCTGTACAGAGTTTGTACCTTCTCCCCGTGACCGCGTGCGTTTTCTCCGAGATCTTCGGTTTCCTCCCACACTCCAAAGACGTGCAGTACAGGTTTGTAGGTTAATTGGCTTTGCACAAATGTAAATTGTCCCTAGTGGGTGTAGGATACTGTTAGTGTGCGGGGATCGCTGGTTGGTGCAGACTCGGTGGGCCGAAGGACCTGTTTCTGGGCTGAATCTCTAAACTAAACTAAACTAATAATCTTCCATACAGTATCAGGAGAAGGCCTTTCCTAAAGAATGGTCGGACTCAGCTAATGATTAAACTTGTAGTCTAATTTATCCTTGATTTTACCCACATTGCGTTGTGTATGACTGTTTTGAAGATAAAAGTGTCACCAGTGATCAAACAATAATGATGATTTCACTTTAAGAACCCTCTGGAGGCATTGTTTGAAGCAATTGAAGTACTGACAAAAGTTCAGCAAAGTTTTACGTTTAATCCATGCACTGCACCATTTAATTAGACACTAAGCTCCCAGCTCCACTGGATATGGTTTAGAAATAAGGAGCGATCTATGCACACATACAGCTTGTCACAGATGAAAATCTTCAAAGAACCTCACAACAGATTATCAAACCTGGGTGAATCCAGAAGTAATAAAATATAAATAGGATCAGGAGAATCATTCTGGTGTAGCAACCCGAAGCCCAAGGAACTGTGCTGAAGAACACAGGAATTTGACGATGCATTATTCAGTTCAACAGAACAAGCTGGGGAATTGATAAAAGATATATCGATCAGAGCCTGCACCCATAACCTTCTGCACCCATCTGCAGTGGGATCCGTACCTCCATTTCCCATCATCTTCCGCACACAATACTCTTACCGTCTATTGCCACCATTGGCAGCAACACCAGCATACATCACCCCCAGCATCCATTACCACCAGACCTATCAAGCTCTCGTACATCCACTCCATCACCTTCAGCCTTCATCCTCCATCACTTCTCCATATCTCCGTTATCCATCACTTTCATCATCCGCCTCCAGCGCCCACAACCTTCACCACCCATCAACGTCATAACCCATTACCTGCATCAATCATCAACACCTTTTACCTCCATAATCCATCGCCTCTATCACCCACAACCTTCAGCACTGCTCTCCTTTAGCACCCATCCACTCTCTCACCCATCACCCACCCCATCATCCACCCACTCCACCACCCATCCTCGCCATCACCCATCGCCTCCATCACCCGCAACCTTCAGCATCCATCACCTTCAAGATTCCACAGCGCCATCACCCACCCCTCCCATCACCCACCAGCTTCACCCCTCACCACCTCCATCAGCCATCCACTCCATCACCCATCACCCTGGTCATCTATCCACTCCAGCACCCACCCACTCCAGCACCCATCTACTCCAGCACCCACAACCTTCAGCACCCATCACCTCCATCATGCCTTATCTCCTCCCACCCCAGCATGAATACAGCCCCTTCGGCCCAACAAGTCCATGCCGACTAACGATCACCCATACATTGGTTCTATCCTACACACTAAGGACAATTTTCAGAAGCCAATTAACCTACAAACCTGCATGTCTTTGAAGTGTGGGCGGAAACCCATGTGATACAGACAGCACCCGCAGTCAGGTCCGGTTCAAAGCTGGGTCTCTAGCACTGTAAGGCAGCGACTCTACTGCTGAGCCACTGTCCCGCCACTTCCTCAGAGCGAGGTGTTATATAAGTACAAGGTGTCACCAACAGTGTTTCCCAGAACATGACAAGCCGCCCTGTAGCAGGATTCCCAGCAAAGTCATGTTTCCTTAAATCACTTTTTAATGAAGACAGAGGTCCTTTCACGGTCGCTGAGTTGAAAAGTAATAACTCTGTTCGAATTCTAAATCGCTTGATACTGCGATGAAATCCTACAATTAAACACAACACTGTGGGTGCTCATTAACGATTATTTCCAAACTTTTCCAGGCAAGCAAAACCTTCCAAAGGTTCTGACTGCAGGATATTAGCAATTTGACTTGCAGGTGTGGGACAAGTATCTAAAATCGTGTCCATTTTCGCAGGAGAAGGTATGAAAGTCCAGGGTTGCTCCATTGCAATGTTCCTGGGTTAAGGCAAGGGATCTGGGATAAGACCACATTGAAACATACAGAATGGTGAAAGGCTTGGACAGAGTGGATGTGGAGAGCATGTTTCTATTAGTGGGAGAGTTCAGAACTAGAGGTCATAGCCTCAGAATTAAAAGAAACGTCAGAGGGTGGTGAATCTGTGGAATTCTTTGCCACAGAAGGCTGTGGAGGCCAAGTCAGTGGATATTTCTAAGGCAGAGATAGATAGATTCTTGATTAGTACAGGTGTGAGAGGTTGTGGGGAGAAGGCAGGAGAATGGGATTCAGAGGGGGAGATAGATCAGCCATGATTGAATAGCATAGACTTGATGGGCCAAATGGCCTAATTCTACTCTTATTCCTTATGACATTGGGACCTTATGACCACTGCACCAGATCCCACATTCAGTATCCTCTGTCAATGGTTCAATGGTTCAATTGTCACATCTACCTAGATACCGTGAAACTCTTTTTTTGCATTCAGTTGAGTAAGATCATACTAACATCCAAATCATAGATAGCCACTGTTCTCCTGATCTGGAGTCCCTAACAGTTAAATGCAGGCCTTTTTACCTTCCTCGCGAATTTACAGGGGTTATAGTAACAGCAGTCTACATCCCACCGAATGCTAACGCTAGCACAGCTTTAGGCTACCTGCTCGGTGCAATAAACTCACAACAGAGCACATATCCAGAAGCAGCCCACATCATAGCCGGGGACTTCAATCATGCAGACCTAAAGTCAGTTCTCCCGAAACTTGAACAACACATAAGATGTGCTACCAGGGGGAAAAACACACTAGACAAGGTTTATTCAAATATTAAGAAGGGTTTCAGGTCAGCACCACTACCACACCTGGGGCAGTCAGATCACCTGTCCATATTCCTAACTCCAGCATACACCCCACTCAGGAGGAAAGCTCCAGTCACCATAAAGACTGTTAAGACATGGCCTGAAGGAGCTTCCTCGCAGCTGCAGGATTGCTTCGAAAGGACCAACTGGGATATTTTTGAGGATCAGGACTTGGAGGAGTACACATCAACTGTACTTTGCTACATCCAAAACTGTGTTGACAATGTCACCGTTGACAAACGCATCCGGTTGTATCCCAATCAGAAACCCTGGATGACAAAGGATGTCAGGTCTCTCCTCAAGGACCGTAACACCGCCTTCAGGTCTAGTGATAGAGCTCTATACAGTGCTGCTAGAACCAACCTGAACAGAGGCATCAAGGATGCCAAAGCGTCCTACAAGAGGAAGATTGAGGACCACTTTACCAACAATGACCCACGGCGGGTATGGCAAGGCATCCAGCACATCACCAACTACAAGACCAGCAACCGCACGACTGCCGACGGCGACGCCTCGCTGGCAGAGGAACTTAACTGTTTCTTTGCTCGTTTCGAGGTGAAAGCTACAGTGGCAGACATAACACCCTCTCCAGCACCTGACAGCAACACCTTCACTGTGCAGGAGTATGATGTTAAGCGCGTGCTCAGAGCAGTGAATCCCAGGAAAGCTGCAGGCCCCGATGGTGTGACGGGCAGAGTGCTGAGGGAATGTGCAGACCAATTATCTGAGGTCTTCACAAAAATCTTCAACCTGTCCCTTTTAAAATCCACCATCCCTCCCTGCCTGAAGTCCGCCACAATCATCCCACTGCCGAAAAAGTCTGTCATCAGCGGCCTTAACGACTACCGTCCGGTAGCACTCACACCGGTCATCACAAAGTGCTTCGAGAGACTGGTCCTGCAGCACATCAAAGCCAGCCTCCCACCCACCTTCGACCCACACCAGTTTGCCTACAGAGCAAATAGGTCTACAGGGGATGCCATCGCCACTGCTCTTCACACTGCACTGACCCACCTTGAACACCAGGGGAGCTATGTGAGGATGCTCTTCCTCGACTTCAGCTCTGCCTTTAACACGGTCATCCCGAGCAGACTGGTCACCAAACTTTCCGACCTTGGATTTTCCCAAACCATCTGCCAATGGATCAAGGACTTCCTGACCAACCGCCCCCAGACCGTCAAAATAGGCCCTCACCTCTCCTCCACCATTACACTGAGCACCGGCTCACCATAGGGCTGTGTGTTGAGCCCCATCCTTTACTCCCTCTACACTCACGACTGCGCCCCCACCCATCCCACCAACACCATCATCAAGTTCGCGGATGACACGACTGTGGTTGGACTCATCTCAGGAGGAGATGAGACAGCCTATAGGGATGAAATCCAAAGGCTGGCAGCATGGTGTTCAGTGAACAATCTGGTCCTGAACTCCTCCAAAACAAAGGAACTTATAATTGACTTTAGAAAAACCAGTGTAGAATACGACCCACTCTACATCAATGGGGTCTGTGTGGAAAGGGTACCCGCTTTCAGGTTCCTGGGTACGCACATCGCAGAGGATCTTACCTGGTCTACCAACACCATCACCACAGTAAAGACGGCACAGCAGAGACTCCACTTCCTGAGGATCCTCAGGAAAACCAACCTGCAGGAGAAGCTCATGTTGTCCTTCTATCGCTGCTCCATCGAGAGTGTGCTGGCATACTGTATAACCACATGGTACGCCAGCTGCTCAGAAAAGGACAGGAAGGCCCTTCAGAGGGTCATCACGACGGCCCAGAAGATCATCGGCTGCTCACTGCCCTCCCTGGAGCACCTGTTCAGCCTACGCTGCCTCAGTAGAGCAGGCAAAATAATAAAAGATCCATCCCACCCCGGCCACCGTCTGTTTGTTCATCTGCCCTCTGGTCGACGTTTCAGGTCGATCAAATCCCGAACAAACAGACTTAAGAACAGTTTTTACCCCAGGGCCATACGAGAACTGAACACTACCTTTGCACTAGGCAACACCGTTAAAAAATCTTGTACTTAATATAATTGTATTTATGTATTTATTTGTTTTTGCATTTATTGCATATATGTTTGTACGCACCGTCAGGATTGGCTATTTTTTAATTTCGTTGTACTCGTTGCAATGACAATAAATGAATATTATTATTATTATATACTGTACAAAAGCACAATCATACCGCAGTGCAAGGATGCGAGGAATGTAGGTGTAAGAATAGTCGATGATACCTAGGCAGGACACAAAGAGTAAACAAAAGGTGGTGAATCTGTGGAAATCGTTGCCATGGGATGGACAGATTCCAGATTAGTATGGGTGTCGGGGGTTATGGAAACTGGAGCACTCAGGAGAAATTCCACAGAGACAAACGGTTTCAAAGGTCTGCTTATTGTCACGTGTACCAATTAAGGCGCAGTGGAACTCGATTACCATACAGCCATACTAAAAAAAACGCGACAAGACACACAACTACATAACAGCACCGGGGGTCAGAATCAAGCCCGGGTCGTTGGAGCTGTGAGGCAGCAGCTCTATTAGTTGGCCCACTCCCATTGCCTCATGGTTGTCTCTGTAATGAACTATACCGTTGGCCCCACAGTAGAAGCGCCCACGTCGCGGGGCTGGAAACTGGAAGTGTCCTGAGCTAATTCTGCTACCACCATCATCTATTGCAACAAGTGATTGTCGCCGGAGGCTTGTGGCCTTTTCAGGACGGACGATGACAGTGATGTCAATCAACATTTGAGACACGGACGATGAAGATGTCTTTACCGTTCGCGGCCGATCCCCAAAGTCGACGATTCCATTCTGAAACCTCTTCTCCATCGTCCCGTCCTCCCTTTAAAACAAAACTCCTTAAATCCAGTCAAGCGCGCGTAGTCCGTTTCAAAGTAGCTCGGTGTCAGTGATGTTTAAAGACACTCCAATGTATATGCTAAGTTAAAGGCGAGGTGACGCAGTGAAGTTGCTTATCAAATAAGGACAGCACCATGCCTGGCTGGTTAGCTGCCACCTTTGATTATGCTGTCGATACTGTGTCGGCACGATCACGAGTCAACTGGCACTGAACTTTGTGGATGGAGTTGCAGATCAAATGGAAAAATAAACGAAAAAAAATCTAATAGACTCCTCAATGCGCAAAAAAAGTCAGAGCTGCCTTCATAGGGTTTGTTTTATGAAGCGCAGTGTATTTTCGGGCACGGTTTGGCTTGCTTTCTAAAGACTATTGCAGATGGTGTCAAAGACTCTGCTCCACGCTTTTCAACACTAGAATTGGTTGACTGTAAAGGCGAGTCAATGGATTAGCTTCTTTCAGAAAGCATTCAGCAAGTCAGGCAGCTTCAGTGGAGAGAGAAAGACTTACCGATCAACTTGACGACCTTTCATTAGAACTGCCGAGAGCTTCCGAGCATTTTCCAGTTTCATTTCAATCCTCTCATCAAACGCTGCACCCTACTTTTCATTTAGGCGTGGGGCCTTGGAGTATTTATTCTATGTGAAGCGAGTTGCTTATCGATATCGAAAATGAATTTTGGGTAGTCGAATCTGTGGGGAATTTCGTGGGAATGTGAGGAGGGAAAAATGGCAATAAAGTAGGGATCGTGTTAATGAAAGGCACAAAATCCTAGAGTAACTCAGATGCCACAGGAAGCATCTCTGGAGAAAAGGAATAGGTGACATTTCGAGTCAAGACCATTCTTCATACTGAGGGAAGAGGGAAACCAGAGTTATGAAAAGGTTCAGAGCAGTCTCGAACTGAAACGTCACCTATTCCTTTTCTCCATAGATGCTGCCTGACCCGCTGAGTTACCATCATTTATTTTTCCATTCCCATCTTCCCCTGGACTGAAGTGCCACTTTACAACCAATTAAGTTACGGGCGGCACAGTGGCGCAGCTGGTAGAGCTGCCGCCTCACAATGCCGGAGACCCAGACTAGACACAAAATGCTGGGGTAACTCAGCGGATCAGGCAGCATCTCTGGTGAGAAGGAATAGGTGACTTTTCGGGTCGAGACCCTTCTTCAGACCCAGTTTCGATCCTGACCTTGGGTGCTATCTGAGTGGAGTTTGCACATTCTCCTGTTTCTTTGGGGGTTTTTTCTGGGTTCCCTGGTTTTCACCAACATCCCCAGGGCACCCGGGTTTGTAGGTTAACTGGCCGCTGTAAATTGGCTCCTAATGTGCAGGGAGTGAATGAGAAAGTGGAATGACGTGGAACTATTGTGATCGGGCGATTGATAGTCAGCGTGGCCTCTGTGGGCCAGAGGGCCTCTGTTTCCAGGCTGTATCTTTAAAATAAACTTCAACTAAATATTCCTGACCCAATCCACTGTCGTTCTGTAGAAAACACAGCGATCAATTTGCCCACACCAGGTTCCTGCCTACCAAAAGTGACAGCGTTCGGATAATCTGTCCCACTGATGTTGGTTAAGGGATCACTACTGGTCAAAGACCGCTGCTCTTTGAAGGAGTGCCCTTGGAGTCCTTTGTATGGACTTGAGAACGTAGGCATCTCACGCTGCCTCGGCAAGGCCAGCAGCATAATCAAGGACAAGTCGCACCCTGGCCACTCCCTCTTCTCCCCTCTCCCATCAGGCAAGAGGTATACGATACGATACGATATGATACCTTTATTTATCCCAGGAGGGAAATTGACCAAGTATAGAAATGTGAAAACGCACACCTCCATATTCAGGGACAGTTTCTTCCCAGCTGTTATCAGGCAACTGAACCATCCTACCAACAACTTGAGAGCAGTCCTGAACTACTATACTATCTCCCTCATTGGTGGCCCTCGGACTATCTTTGACCGGACTTTACCGGCTTTATCTTGCACTAAACAGTAGTTACGTTATTCCCTTTATCATGTTTCTGTACACTGTGGACGGCTCGATTGTAATCACGTATTGTCTTTCCGCTGACTGGCGAGAACGCAACAAAAGCTTTTCACTGTACCTCTCCGGGTACACGTGGCAAATAAACTAAACTGAACGCAGTCACAAAATGCTGGACATTCTGGAGCGGAGGAATGGGTGACGTTTCGGGTGGAGGCCCTTCTCCAGACTGAACCAGCAACTGCAGTTCTTTCCTGAACTAAACTCAGGATGAGTATCTCGTTCTAACTCTGATTGACAATAGACAATAGGTGCAGGAGGAGGCCATTCGGCCCTTCGAGCCAGCACCACCATTCAATGTGATCATGGCTGATCACTCTCAATCAGTACCCCGTTCCTGCTTTCTCCCCATACCCCCTGACTCCGCTATCCTTAAGAGCTCTATCCAGCTCTCTCTCTTGAATGCGTTCAGAGAATTGGCCTCCACTGCCTTCTGTGGCAGAGAATTCCACAGATTCACAACTCTCTGACTGAAAAAGATTCTCCTGGTAGTGAGATGGATTGCCAACTTGGTCCGTTGAGCCCAATCCTCCAGGGTAGGATGTACACAGAGGAGAAGCTGTGCACCAAGCCACAGCTGGCCTGGCAGCTGTGCCAGACCACATCTGGTTGGCAGCTGGATCTGACCAATGCCACACTGCACCAGCCCGACGAAGGGTCTCGGCCCGAACCACCCAATTCCTTCTCTCCAGCGGTGCTGCCTGACCCGCTGAGTTTACTCCAGCTTTTTGTGTGTCTATCTTCGGTTTAAACCACCGTGCAGCATTTCCTACCTGCACAGTGCAGGCGTTAATGTCTCAACGCTGCTGCGGCTGGAAACTGGCCCTCGCAAAAGTCAGTGCAGAGTTTACAGAATTGCGACTATTGGCAGGCTTAATTAAGCTTGAATGGATGTGTGGAGCGTGTTACAGAGTAGCGATTAATAAACATCAGGACTCCCAGCAGTTATTGACACGTCTCAGCGGCAGAATCATTATTCTAAGCAAACAAAGAGTGAGGGACATAGAGGTGACCTTCTATTGGATATCAATTGATCCCATTGCTCTCTGCCTCCCTTGTCCCACAGCCAACAAGCTGTGGATCATATAATAGAAGGCACAGCTCTGCCAGCATGGTGCCATCAACCAGGGGCTCTGCACTGAGCACCTACAACAGGTAGAAGCAAGGCAGAGCGAGAGTAAGGGGGGGCAGAGAGGCAGTGAGGCAGACAGTGTGAGGGAGCAATAGCTAGCCTGTTGAAGGGTCACGTCGAGAGAGAAGGACACAGAGGGTCAGAGAGAGACAGAGGATCAGAGATACAGGCACACAGAGACAGAGAGAGAAAGAGAAACAGAGAGAGAAAGAGAAACAGAGAGAGACAGACAGACAGAGAGACAGAAACAGAGACAGAGACAGAAACAGGGACCCAAATAGAGATGCAGAGGCAAAGAGACAGAGACAGACAGATAGGGATACAAGCAGAGATGCAGAGGCAAAGAGAGAGGAGGTAGAAACAGACAGAGAGACAGATGGAGAAACAAAGAGAAAATGGAGAGGGAGATGGACAATGGGCTAGATAGAGAGAGTGGAAGAGAGAGAGAGAGAGGGCGAGAGAGAGAGAGAGAGAGAGAGAGAGAGAGAGAGAGAGAGAGAGAGAGAGAGAGAGAGAGAGAGAGAGAGAGAGAGAGAGAGAGAGAGAGAGAGAGAGAGAGAGAGAGAGAGAGAGAGAGAGAGAGCGCAACAACAGAGAGAGAAACAAAAACTGAGGCAGAGAGAGGGGCAAAGAGAGAGAGAAAGAAGGAGGGAGAGAAGAGAGAGAAAGAGAAAGTGAGAAAAAAGCGAGGAAGCCAAAAGAATGAAGAGAGATAAAGAAAAGGAGTGGGAAATAAAGAGTTACCAAGTGTGCTGCTATCTAAGGTAGACACAAAGTGCTGGAGTAACTCAGCGGGTCAAGCAACATCTCGGGAGAGAAGGAATGGGTGAAGTTTCGGGTCGAGACCCTTCTTCAGACCATCTATCTATTTCCCTCATTCTTACATTTTTAATATTGGGGAAGGGAGAAAGAGAGGGGAACGAAGAGATGGACAAAAAGAGACAGAGATTGAAGAAGGTCAGTGAAACCGAATGAAAAAAATGGAAAGCCAATTATTCATAATCTACATAAACACTCACACACACACACATGCATATGCACAGTCATACATACACATTCACACAGTTACTACAAATATATGTAGAAATACACACACACACACACACACACGTACACACATGCACATACACGCACACACACACACTCACACACACACAGGTACACACACATAGGTACACTCACACACACGTGCGGACTAAGTGGGCTGGGGAATTTCTGGTCTTTTATGACCATGGCCTTCATTGGCACAATGAATTAGAATCTCTAGGTATATATATATATATCGTTCCTCTCAAGAACACAATCAAAGCTTGCAACTTTCATCATAATTACATCTCGCCTCCCTTTATTACACGTGAAGGCAACACAGGACAGGGTTATACAACATAGTTATTTCATTTAACCCTTTATGCCCCAGTATCAATCCATACTGCTCCCCCTCCAGAGATCAATAAACCCGCCCAGATATTCAGTCCAAAGATGACCCAGCAGCTCCAGAGACTTGCATGCATCGACCCGGGGATCATTATGGGGTCGGCGCGGACTCGGTGGGCTGAAGGGCCTTTTTTCCGCGCTGTATCTCTAAACTAAAGTAAACTGAACCCTTCAACCTGTCACCTTGCCCTGATCTCCCACTTTCCCACAACACATTGGGGAGGATTTCATTTGTCTCTGTCACCCATCTAAACTGGTGAAGAGATTCCAGCACACAGTGACATCAAAATCCAGTCATCATGGACTACACAGTGACAGGAAACCAAGGGCTCAGCAACTGGGATCCAACTGGAAAGGTGCAGGTTGCTGCAGAGAGGCTCAATCAATGCCTGTAGCCAGCAAGAAGGATCAACCTGTTGCCTGAATTTGTACTTTTCCAATGAACTTAGTACTCAGTTGGCACAAGGAACTGCAGATGTAGGTTTACAAAAAAAGACACCAAGTGCTGGAGTAACTCAGCGGGTCAGGCAGCATCTCTGGAGAACATGGATAGGTAATGTTTCAGGTCAGGACCCTTGTACATCTGAAGAAGGGCCCGACTTGAAACGTCACCTATCCATGTTCTCCAGAGATGCTGCCTGACGCATTGAGTTTACACTTTAGACTTTAGAAATACAGTGTGGGGGAAAAGGCTCTTCGGCCTGCTGAGTCCGTGCCGACCAGTGATCCCCCCCAGCCCTTACACCAGCACTATCCGACATACGAGGACAATTTTTAAGTTACAGAAACCAAATGACCTGCAAGCCTGTGCGTCTTTGGAGTGTGAGAGGAAACCCGAGCAGCCGGAGAAAACCCGCGTGGTCACAGGGAGAGCGTACAAACTCCACACAGACAGCACCCATCGTCAGGGTTGGACCCGGGTCTCTGGTGCTGCAAGACAGCATCTCTACCGCTGGGTAACTGTGCCGCCCATAAAAGTTACATTGGGGCGAAGGGCCTGTTTCCATGCTGTTTCCTTCCAAACTAAACTAAGCCAAAGACAACGTGGGGCAGAGAGTTTAAGCGATGGGGATCTGGAAGATTGGGGATTTACTGAAAGGAGGTGTACCTCAAAGCGAACCTCCACCAGCCCCCCCCCCCCCCCCCCCCCCCCAGCCGTCACGGCAGTCGCAGGAGATACATCTTTTTCCTTCCCACTGTCCAGGAACCCAAAACATTGCTCCCAGGCAGCAACTCGACCGCTGCGCCACCTTTTTCTTAACAGAATTGAGTCAGATAGCATAAGAACCAACATGGCGCGACACAATCTATTTATGGAACACAAACATTGAAGGTTTAACATGTTCTAACGTTAAGTATCTGGCCAGCCACAGGTGGACATTACAACACACATGAACACAGCTGCAAACTGCCTGGAGAATGTAGTGCACAGCGCACGATGGCACACCAGCTTCAGATTATATCCATAAAATATAGAGATCTAAAGACACCGAGCAGGGCGTACATTGGCCTGTTTGTTGTAAGGATGAATACTTCACTATCCGTCTCGTTGCTTTATTTTCCCAACGCCAGCTTACTTTAATTGAAAATACACACTTGACCGAACTCGAAGGGTGATCGTGCAGGAAATAAAAAAGGACATCCTTCTGGGTGATAGAAACTGCATCCATGGCAACCGGAGCTGCAGGGAGACACACAGATCGATATTCACCCCTCAACCTACTGAAGGTCTCAGAGTCATAGAGCCATACAGCGTGGAAACAGGCCCTTCGGCCCAACGTGCCCACACCGGCCAACATGTCCCATCTACACTAGTTCCATCTGCCTGCATTTGGCCCATATCCCTCTAAACCTGTCCTGTCCATGGACCTGTCTAACTGTTTCTTAAACGTTGCAATAGTACCTGACTCAACTGCCTCCCCCGGCAGCTCGTTCCACACACCCACCACCCTTTGTGTGAGAAGGTTACTCCTCAGGTCCCCATCAAATCTCCCCCCCCCCCCACCCCCCCCACCCCCCCCCCCCCACCCCCACCCCCACCCCCACCCCCCCCCCCCCCCCACCCCACCCCCCCACCCCCCCCCCCCCACCCCCACCCCCCCCCCCCCACCCCCACCCCTCACCTGAAACCTATGTCCTCTGGTTCTCAATTCACCTACTCTGGGAAAGAGACTATGTGGCACAGCGGTAGAGTTGCTGCCTTGCACTGCTTACAGCGCCAGAGACCCAGGTTCGATCCTGGCCACTGGTGCTTATCTGTCCGGAGTTTGTACGTTCTCCCCTTGGCCTGTGTGGGTTTTTCTCTGAGTTCTTCGGTTGCCTCCCACACTCCAAAGACGTTAATTGGCTTGGTTTAAATGTAAACAAAGAAATTGTCCCCCAGCGTAGGATGGTGTTAATGTGCTGGTCAGTACGGACTCGGTGGGCCGAAGGGCCTGTTTCCACACTGTATCTCTAAACTAAACTAAACTAAAACCGATCTATTCCTATCATGGCTTTCTACGGTTCTATAAGACACCGAAAGTGAGGAAGTCTGTGAAGGTGAAGAACTCAGGGAAAATTGAGCTTGGGGACTGTGCTGGTCGGCCATTAAAAACATAAGAAATAATAGCTGGGTAGAACAAGCGGCTCCTGGAGCCGGCTCTCTGGGAATGTGCTGGGGTTCCCACTTGCAATTCACATTCCCTTAGTCTCCACAATGCACTCCATCTCCGTCTTCAATGCCGACAGGAAACCAGAAGGCAGCCCTGGGCCTCTTACAGATACAGACTGAAGGTTTTGTACATATTTGACAACTAGAGGCCAATAGAGGCAACAAACAGAATTGATGAGGCAAACCAATGGTCCCATCCGGTCAACCAATCAATGGTTTAATTGTGTTCCTCTTGTCGTCCATCCCACAAGTATTGAGTGGCAATGTAATTACATTCTAACCACACATTAATACACTGTTGTCAGAGTCCCAGCCGCCCATCTCTCACTGCTTAAACCTAAGGATTAAATAGAGACACAAGGAATTGCGGATGCTGGAATCTCCAGCAGTACACACATCGCTGGAGAAGCCCAAGGGGCCAGGCTGCTCCTCCACCTGCGGAGGAAGGATTAAATATTCCCGTGGGCGGCACGGTGGTGCAGGGGTAGAGGTGCTGTCCTTCGATCCTGACCACGGGTGCACGGATTTTCCACGTTCTTCCCTGTGACATGCGAGGGTTTCCCCCGGGTGCTCCGGTTTCCTCCCACATGTCAAAGACGTGCAGGTTTGTAGGTTAACTGGCGTCTGTAAACTGTCCCCTAGTTTGTCGGATAAAACTAGTGTACAGGTGATCGTTGGTCGGTGTGGACTCGGTGGGCCGAAGGGCCTGATTCTGCACCGTATCTCCAAAGTCTAAACTTCAAATCTCTAAAGTAATGTCCAAAGCCTGGCACGGATATAATTGCCTCTATTATGCTTTTGTGACTGAAGTAGGGGTGTGAAGAAGAAAGTGCCTCCAGTTAGAGAGGTGGCTTTACCCTGCATCTAATGCTTGCTGTTTTAGCTTTCTGGCGTGTGTTTGATACGTCAGTATAGAGGAAGCTTTGGTCTCGCCCTGTTTGGATATAAGATGGGTGGGTGGTAGAGGCCACTTCCCTCCGTATTCAGCCTCTGCTGGCCTTGCTCAAGTAATGTTGGGCAGGACAATGAAGGCAGGTAAGATCAAAGTAATAAAAGGCGGCACAGTGGCGAAGCGTTAGAGTTACTGCCTCACAGCGCCAAAGTCTCAGTTCGATCCTGACCATGGGTGCTGTTCTTGTGCAGTTTGTACGTTCTCCCTGTGACTGTGTGGGTTTTCTCCAGGTGCTCCGGTTTCTTCCCACATTGCAAAGACGGGCAGGTTTGTCTGTTAATTGCCTGCTGTAAATTGTCCCTGGTGTGTAGAACAGAACTGTATGTGTGTGTGTATCTGTATGTGTGTGTGTATCTGTATGTGTGTGTGTATCTGTATGTGTGTGTGTATCTGTATAAATGTATGTATCTGTATATATGTGTGTATCTGTATAAGTGTGTGTGTATCTGTATAAATGTATGTATGTATATATGTGTGTATCTGTATGTGTGTGTGTATCTGTATGTGTGTGTGTATCTGTATGTGTGTGTGTATCTGTATGTGTGTGTGTATCTGTATATATGTGTGTATCTGTATGTGTGTGTGTTTCTGTATATGTGTGTATCTGTATGTGTGTGTGTATCTGTATATGTGTGTGTGTGTCTGTATATGTGTGTGTGTGTCTGTATATGTGCGTGTGTATCTGTATATGTGTGTGTATCTGTGTACGTGTGTGTATCTGAGTATGTGTATCTGTATATATGGTGTGTATCTATGTGTGTGTGCGTGTCCATGTGTAAGTGCTCTTCTCCCCTCAGGCCCAGGGGTGGACTCCCCCCTGTGCCACCGGCCCCTCTCTCCCCACACTGCGCTGCCACACTGTGTGTGTGTGTGTGTGTGTGTGGGGGGGGGGGGGGTGATGCTGAGCGGAGCTGCTGCTCCTGCCGCTGGGATGATGGATTTGTTACCGGTGCACAGCGCAGTGTCGGGGCTGCTCGCTGCGTCGCAGCTCTATTGGAAATCAATGGATCTCAGGCATCTCCAGTGAGGATGAGTATGACGGAGTGCTCCAGGCAGGCACCAGCAGAAGATTGATGTCCCACCCAGGCTGTCAGCAGAGTCTTTGCAAAGAGGCCGCTGAAAGTCAAGGCCTTCTGCCTGGCCGGCTCGAGAGTTAGCTTAGTACTGGAGACACCACACAAAATGCTGGAGTAACTCAGCGGGGCAGGCAGCATCTCTGGAGAGAAGGAACGGGTGACGTTTCGGGCCGAGACCCTTCTTCCGAGCACTGGAGGATGTGTTCACTAGAATCTTGCTCCAAACAAGCAGCACGATGTGAGTTCAGTGAAAACAAGACTCCAGAGTCAAGAGCGTTTTAATGTCCTATGTCCCGAAACAGAACAATGCAATTCGGGTCTCGACCCGAAACGTCACCCATTCCTTCTCTCCAGAGATGCTGCCTGTCCCGCTGAGTTACTCCAGCATTTAATGTGTCTATCTACAATGAAATTCTTACTTGCAGCAGCACAAAGATAGTACTCTGTACAACCCATCGTAAAAACCAACAAAAAAGTTCAGAATTTATATTAAAATGAAACAAGCAGACAAATAAATGGACAATAATAGTGAAAAAAATGATGTCCCTGTCCATATAGTTCTGAGCCTATTTGGAGGTTGTAGTGATGAATAGCCTGATGTTCTTAGGGAAGAAGCTGCTGCTGAAACTGAACGTTACAGATTGCTGATGGGGTATCACAGGCTGATCGGGTGGTCAAAGAGGCTTCATCAGTCAGAATATTGGGTATAGAAGTTGTGAGGTTATGTTACAGTTATATAAGACATTGGTGAGGCCGCATTTCGAGTAATGTGCTCAGTTCTGGGTGACGTTTCGGGTCGAGACCCTCCTTCAGACTGTTGTCAGTGGAGGGGGCGGGACAAAGATAGGATGTAGTAGGAGACAAGAAGACAGTGGGAGAACTGGGAAGGGGGAGGGGAAAGAGAGGGGCAGAGGAACTATCTGAAGTTGGAAAAGTCAATGTTCATACCGCTGGGGTGTAAACTGCCCAAGCGAAATATGAGATGCTGTTCCTCCAATTTGTGCTGGGCCTCACTATGACAATGGAGGAGGCCCCAGGACAGGAAGGTCAAACTGGGAGTGGGAGGGGGAGTTGAAGTGCTGAGCCACCGGGAGATCAGGTTGGTTAAGATGGACTGAGCTGTAGGGAGTGGTTGAGCAGGCTGGGACTCCATTCCTTGTAGCGCAGGAAGAAGCGGGGGGATCTTATAGAGGTGTACAAAATCATGAGAAGAATAGATCAGGTGGAGGCACAGTCTCTTGCACAGAGTAGGGGAATCGAGAACCAGAAGACATGGGTTTAAGGTGAGGGAGGACAGATTTAAAAGGAACCTGAGGGGTAACTTTTTCACACAAAAGGTGGTGGGTGTATGGAACGAGCTGCCGGAGGAGGTAGTTGAGGCAGGGACAATCACAACGTTCAAGAAACATTTAGACAGGTACATGAATAGGACAGGTTTAGAAGGATACAGGCAGGTGGGACTAGTGTAGCTGGGACATGTTAGTCGTTGTGGGCAAGTTGGGCCGAAGGGCCTGTTTCCACACTAGCATTCTATGACTCTGACTCAATGATTGACTGAGGACAGCTCAGTGCAGCAATGAAGCATGATTTGTGCAATGTTTAATGTCAGGTAGATAATTTACTGTTGTCAGATGCTCCGACACTTATCGTCTGACAGGCCATTTTTACATAATTATATGATTTCTTGCGCTATTCTTGCTGTAAAAATATGATGTTTGATTTACCATATCATTGCGCGTGACCCTAATGTGGTCTCCATGATCTCAATGTTCCAGACAATAACATGATGGGAAGACTCCATCTACCACAAGGCTGATAGACAATGTGGTCAACAGAGTCCCAATTACCTCCTACTCCCTCCCCCCCCCCCCCCCCCCCCCCACTGCACACTGTGGCTCATGGAGGTTCGGTTCACCAAAGAACTACCATGTGGATTGGCATAAAGAGTGTGGTGCGTTTTGGGCATGAAAAGTCTGGACTTTCTGTAGAGCAACTTAAATTGGACAAAAGTGCCCAACGGAAAACTTTGGTGGCACGGTGGCGCAGCGGTAGAGTTGCCACCTTCCTGACTACTCCCGGGAGCTGTCTGTACAGAGTTGGTACGTTCTCCCCGTGACCTGCGCGGGTTTTCTCCGAGGTCTCCGATTTCCTCCCACACTCCGAGGACCTACAGGTTTGTAGGTTCATTGGTTTGGTATACAGTGCATTCAGAAAGTATTCAGACGCCTTCACTTTTTCCACATTTTGCTACGTTACAGCCTTATTTAAAAATGGATTAAATTCTTTTTTTTATCATCAATCTACAGGCAATATCCCAAGTCTATGAATGTCCTTGAGTGGCCCAGCCAGAGCCCGCTCTTGAACCTGAGCAAACATCTCTGGAGGGACCTGAAAATAGCTGTGCATCGACGCTCCCCATCCAACCTGACAGAGCTTGAGAGGATCTGCAGAAAAGAATGGGAAAAATTACCCAAATACAGGTGTGCCAAGCTTGTAGCGTCATACCCAAGAAGACTTGAGGCTGTAATCGCTGCCAAAGGTGCCTCAACAAAGTACTGAGTAAAGGGTCTGAATACTTATGTAAATGTGATATTTCAGTTTTTTCTTTTTAATTACTTTGCAAAAATTTCGTTTTCATTTTTTTATTATGGGGTATTGTGTGTAGATTGATGATAAAATAAATGAATTTAATCCATTTAAAAATAAGGCTGTAACGTAGCAAAATGTGGAAAAAGTGAAGGGGTCTGAATACTTTCTGAATGCAATTGTCCCTAGTGTGTGCAGGATGCTGCTCGTAGTGTGCAGGGGTCGCTCGTCGGTGCGGACTCGGTGGGCCAAAGGCCCTGAGTCCAGCTTGTATCTCTAAACAAGAAAGGAAATGCTTTAGTGGAGGAAGTGAAGTGTGGCACGGTAAAACCACAAGTAAAGTTGCTGCCTCCCAGCGCCAGGGACCCGGGTTCAATCCTGACCTCATTGGAGACCTTCGAACTATCTTTAATTAGACATTAATGGACTTTATCTTGCACTAAACATGATGCCCTTTATCCATGTACATGTACACTGTGGACGGCTTGATTGCACGCATGTATAGTCTTTTCGCTGACTGGATAGCACGCAGCAAAAAAGCTTTTCACTGCACCTCGGTACATGTGACAATAATAAACTATTGTTAAACTAAAGGTGATAAAAGGAGAGTGAGGGATGCGTGTTGGGAGGAGATGCGATCACGGGATAGTGAGGGAAGAGACGGCAGATGCTGGTTTAAACCAAAGATAGACACAAAGAGCTGAAGTAACTCAGCGAGACAGGCAGCATGTGTGGAGAGGAATGGGTGACGTTTCGGGTCGGGACCCATCTTCAGATTGAAGAAGGGTCTCAACCCGAAACGACACCCATTCCTTCTCTCCAGAGTGGCTGCCTGTCCCGCTGAGTAACTCCAGTAACATTTTGTGTCTGTTTGTAGGATAGTGAGGGGTGGGCAGTGAGCAAGACAGCAAAGTGTGAAAACACACACCTACAGATTCAGGGACAGTTTCTTCCCAGCTGTTATCAGGCAACTGAACCATCCTACCACAACCAGAGAACAGTCCTGAACTACTATTTACCTCATTGGAGACTCTCGGACCACCTTTGATCGGACTTTATCTCGCACAAAAGATTATTCACATTATTCCCTTCCTCATGTATCTGTACACTGTGGATTGTAATCATGTATCGTCTTTCCGCTGACTGGTTAGCACGCAACAAAAGCTTTTCACTGTGCCTCGGTACACGTGACAATAAAGTTCATGAGGTCATAAGCAATAGGAGCAGAATTAGGCCATTCGGCCCATCAAGTCTACTCCACCATTCAATCATGTCTGATCTATCTCTCCTTCTCAACCCCATTCTCCTGCCTTCTCCCCATAACCCTTGACACCCGTACTAATCAACAATCTATCGATCGCTGCTTTAAATACATCCACTGACTTGGCACCACGGCCTTCTGTGGCAAAGAATTCCACAGATTCACCGCCCTCTGACGAAAGAAATTGCTCTTTATCTCCTTCCTAAAAGAATGTCCTGTAATTTTGAGGCTGTGACCTCTGGTCCTGGACTCTCCCACTAGTGGAAACATCCTCTCCACAACCACTCGAAGCAAGCCTTTCACTATTCTGTACATTTCAATGAGGTTCCTCCTCATTATTTAAACTTCAACGAGCACGGGCCCAGTGCTGACAAACGCCCATCATATGTTATCATCATAAGTTTATCATTAATCAAAAATCTATCTGTCTCGTCACTTCCAAATGATCTATCGACTTGACCTCCACAGCCTTCTAAACTAAACTAAACTGAGAGTGATCAATGTTCAGGGGACAATGAAGGGTTGATGGTGAGAGGGTCAGGAATCGTGGGATGGGTTTTCCCGTTGTAGGACAAGGCACAGTCCCTGATATCTGAACTGGCATTCTTGATGGATGAAGGGTAGGACGAGATGGTTGGGGAGACTCTAACAAAGGAGAGAATATTAAGCGGTGTAGATAGAACCACGACAAATACGTTGCTTCTCCCTGACTTGGACCCTGTTGTTTGCACGTTTGGCTTTGTGTGCTGGATATATCCAGGAGTGTATTGATGTTTAAGAATATATCAGTGTCTGGGATTAATGGTCCAATCAATCATTGTGTAGGATCCTATCTGGAAACAATTGTTCATGTCTCGACCCGAAATGTCCCAGTCTGAAGAAGGGTCTCGACCCGAAACGACACCCATTCCATCTCTCCGGAGATGTTGCCTGTCCCGCTGAGTTACTCGATGTTTGGTGTCAATGCTTAGGTTTAAACCAGCATCTGCTGTTCCTTCCCTCGCGATCCCTTGATCGCTTCCCCTCCCACCAGGCATCCCTCACTCTCCTATCATCACCTTTCTGAGATGTGGAGTGGTGCGGTGGTCCTGTCTTCCTCTCGTGACCTCAACATCCCTCTCCATACCTGCTTCCTCTCTCCTCAGTCTGCTCCTCACCATCAAGGCTTTGCTTCTACTTCAGTTCTCTGAGATCTGAGGTGGTTGATAAGACCAGCGTGGGTTCTGCAAACTCCGGGGAACACGCTGCCTGACAGGTAACCGCGTTGGGTGCGCTGGCTTGTCCTTACGAGGTGCTGAATTCCGTCCACCTTTCTCGCTGAGCCTCTGCCTGCTCCCTGCACGTGGATTCGAGGTCCCTGAATCTGGAGGTGTGCGTTTTCAAACCTCTGTACCTCTTCTCTGGACAATAGCTCAATGTGGAGAAGGAACTTCTGGGAAGCCACTGAATAAGTTCAAGACATCTTCTGGACCAGCCTGCCATGAAGGACCTTCCCAAATGCTTTCCTAAATTATGTCTATGTAGACAACATGCTGCCCATCGCTGATCAATCATCTTCATCACTTCCTTAAATAACTCATGAAAGTTTGTGAGACAGAACTTCCTTCCCCTGCACAAAGCTGTGCTGGCTATCTATAATAATCCATAATAATCTATAATAATCTCGACCCGAAACGTCACCCATTCCTTCTCTCCAGAGGTGCTGCTTGTCCCTCTGTGTAACTCCAGCTTTTTGTGTCTATCTTCGGTTTAAACCAACATCTGCAGCTCCTTCCGATACGTCAATAATAATCCCATGCTTTTCCAGATACAAATAAATCCTTTCCCTAAGAATAATTTCCCCACCACTGATGTAAGGTTCACTGCTTTATAATTTCATGGTCTGTCCCACTTACCGTTCTTAAACTAAGGGACAACATTGGCTATTCTCCAGACTTCTGTGACCTGCCTCCTAGCTAAAGAGGTTAGTTAGTTGAGTTTATTGTCACATGCACCGAGGAACAGTGAAAAGCTTTTGTTGCGAGCCAACCAGTCAGCGGAAAGACTATACATAATTACAATCGAGCCGTCCACAGTGGAAATAAAGATCTCTGGCAAACCCCCAGCAAGCTCCTCTTTTGCTATCCTTAGTATCCTGAGACAGATCACAACAGGCCCTGGGACTTACCCACCTTAATGTTTCACGTAAGAAAGACAAATTCTTGATTAGAACGGATGTCCAGGGTTGCAGAGCGAAAGCAGGAAAATGGGATTAGGAGGCAGAGATCAGCCATGATTGAATGGCGGAGTAGACTCGATGGGCCGAACGGCCTAATTCTACTCCTATAACTTGTGAACTTGTTTTCCAAGAAACCCAAAACCTCCTCCTTCTTGTAGTGGCGGCACGGTGGCGCAGCGGTAGAGTTGCTGCCTTACAGCGAATGCAGCGCCGGAGACTGAGGTTCGATCCTGACTACGGGCGCCGTCTGTACGGAGTTTGTACGTTCGCCCCGTGACCTGCGTGGGTTTTCTCCGGGATCTTCGGTTTCCTCCCACACTCCAAAGACGTACAGGTATGTAGGTTAATTGACTGGGTAAATGTAAAAATTGTTCCTAGTGTGTGTAGGATAGTGTTAATGTGCGGGGATCGCTGGGCGGCGCGGACTCGGTGGGCCGAAGGGCCTGTTTCCGCGCTGTATCTCTGAATCTAAAAAAATCTAAACATGTTGTGGCCTGACCTCGGTGTTTGAACAGCCTGCAGTCAGTCCGAAGATGATCAGTTAGGTCTCCTGATGACAAACTTGTGAACTTTTGACCGCTGAGTTACTCCAGCTTTTTGTGTCTATCAACCATACCAAATGCCTTGTTTACCACTCTATCTACTTGCATTGCCACTTTCAGGGAGTTATGGACTTGGACTCTAAGAACTCTCTGTACATTAAGGCGGTTAAGGGTCTTGCCATTAATTCTATAATTCCCCTTTACATTCAACCACCCATGGCGTAACACCCCACACTTGCTTAGATTAAGCTCCATCTGCCATTTCTCCTCCCATTTCTGTAGCTGATCTAATTATATCCTATTGTCTACTTTGACAGGCTTCCTCACAGTCTGCGACCCCAGCAATCTTGGTGCCACCTGCAAACGCGCTCATCAATCCATCTGCGTTCATGGCCAATTCATTTATATATATCACAGAATTAGGGTCGCACGGTGGCGCAGCAGTAGAGTTGTTGCCTTGCAGCGCCAGAGACCCGGATTCGATCCTGACTACGGGTGCTGTCTGTATGGAGTTTGTACGTTCTCCCCATGACCTGCATGGGTATTCTCCGGGTGATCCGGTTTCCACCCACAATCCGAAAACGTACAGGTTTGCAGGCTAATTGGCTTGGTAAAATTCTAAATTGTCCCTCGTGTGTGTAGGATAGTGTTAGCGTGCGAGGATCGCTGGTCGGAGCGGACTCGGTGGGCCGAGGGGCCTGTTTCCCTAAACTAAAGTAAACTAAACTAAACATTTCTGGCATGATTGTGTAAGAAAATAACTGCAGTTGCTGGTACAAATCGAAGGTATTTATTCACAAAATGCTGGAGTAACTCAGCAGGTCAGGCAGCATCTCAGGAGACAAGGAATGGGTGACGTTTCGGCCATTCCTTCTCTCCTGAGATGCTGCCTGACCTGCTGAGTTACTCCAGCATTTTGTGAGTAAAATCCTTTCTGGCACGATTGATTCCAAGTAAAATCATGGAGAGTTTGTGCAAAAGCTAAAGCAAATCCAATCCAAAGTCTTAGTTCTGGTGAAGGGTCCATGGCCTGAGCCTTCAACTCTGTTCCTCTCTCCTCAGACCCTGTACAAGAGTCTCTGCATTTTCTGGGGGGGGGGCTTTACATGTTTCCACCATCCACGTTTTTTTTTTCTTCACTTGCTGTTCCTCGGCTTGTCTCTCCGCCATCTCCTTTCCTGTGTCTCCCTCTCCTGGCCATTCCCTGAGACACAACTCTTTCCCTCGCGGACGGACTTCCCACTGAAAGCTAAGGACTGCACGCACCAGAACCTTGAGCAACGGGCCCGTGCGCTGCAGTGTTCGACTGCAGTCAAGGGCGCAGTGGGTGACTGGCCCAAGTTGGAGAGAGGGACCCCACTCATGCAACCCCTTCACTGGCCTCTGGTGTCAGCTTTCACAGACTTTAGAGATGCAGAACAGAAACAGGCCCTTCCACCCACCGAGTCCACTCTGACTGACGATACATTGTCACCATCCCACACGCTGGGGACAATTTGCAATTTTTTACCGAAGCCGTTTAACTTACAAAACTGTACATCTTTGGAGTGTGGGAGGAAACCCGAGCACCCGGTGAAAACCCACGCGGTCAAAGGGAGAGCGTACCAACTCCGTACAGACAGCACCCGTAGTCAGGATCGAAACAGGTCTCTGGTGCTGTAAGACAGCATCTATACAGCTGCGCCACCGTGCCACACCAGTGTGCTGAATGTGATGATATCAGTGAATTAGTAACCCAGCAACATGGACTAACTCTCACAGGTCCTGGCCCAGTAACTGGATCAACAGTGCAGGGACCTGGGCTTGGAACCTCGAAGCTGGGACTAGCACCGCAGATCCCAGAGTTTAAAGAAATAGTTGTTGATTGATAACTGTTATTATTATACTAATACTAAGGGCAGTTTGAGATTAAGCAGGAGGAGGTATTGGGGCTCTTGAAGTGGCTTGAAGTGGATAACTTACCAGGGCCTGATGGGATCTATCCAAGGTTACTGAGAGAGGCAAGGGAGGAGATTGCAAGAGCATTGATGAAGATCTTAGCAGCTCGTGAATGAAGCAGAAACCAGGAACCAGCTAACAATGGCGGGGAAATGCAACGGAATTCAGCGTGGAGATTGGGAATTTAAATACAGCTTCAAGTAGCACCCAAAACCCAATTTAGATTTGAGGGGCACGGTGGCGCAGCGGTAGAGTTGCTGCCTTATAGTACTTGCAGCGCCAGAGACTCGGGATCGATCCCGACCAAGGATGCTGTCCGTACACTTTGCACCTTCTCCCCGTGACCGTATGGGTTTTCTCCAGGAGCTCCTGTTTCTTCCCTCATTCCAACGTTTGTAGGTTAATTGGCTTCTCCAAATTGTAAATTGTCCCCAGTGTGTAGGATAGTGCAAGTGTGCACAGTGATCGATGGTCGGTGGGCCGAAGGGCCTGTTTCCGCACTGTATCTCCAAACTAAACTCTTTAAAAAGCTGCTTTCTGACTGCATGGGATATTTAATTTAATTTAATTTATTTCTGAGATGGTAACTTTCCATTTAATTTCCCATGAGCTTCAGGCTGCGTGTGAATATTAAAGTTTCAAACGATGGAATGAAAATGTAGGGGAAGCAACTGCAGTCAGGGCGGGAAGGGTTAATGCTCCAGGCCATGTACAGCCAGTCTCAAGCTGGGGAAGAATTAACCAGCGTCCCTGGGCACTGAGTGGGACACGGTCATTAACTTTGTTATTGCTGCAGCTAGGAAGCCACATATCTTTAAAAACTTGAAGCTAGAAGGGCACAAGTTGGTGCCTGGAAATGTGGCAACACTTTGTGTACAGCCTCGGTGAAGTCCACCATCTTGGTTCACGGGCCAAGTGCCTGAGGTACTACAGGTGGGGTGGCACGGTGGTACAGCGGTAGAGTTGCTGCCTTACAGCGCCTGAGGCGTCGGAGACCCGGGTTCGATCCCGACTATGGGTGCTTGTCTGTACGGAGTTTGTACATTCTCCCTGTTTTCTGCGTGGGTTTTTTCTCCGAGATCTTCGCTTTCCTCCCACACGCCAACGACGTACAGCTTTAGTCGGTTAATTGGCTTGTTATAAGTGTAAATTGTCCCTACTGTGTGTAGGGTAGCGTTAATGCGTGGGGATCGCTGGTCGGCACGGACTCGGTGGGCTGAAGGGCCTGTTTCCGCGCTGTATCACTAAAACTGAATACTAAAAAAAGGTGGTGTAAGAGAATAACTGCAGATGCTGGTACAAATCGAAGGTATTTATTTCACAAAATGCTGGAGTAACTCAGCGGGTCAGGCGGCATCTCAGGAGAGAAGGAATGGGTGACGTTTCGGGTCGAGACCCTTCTTCAGACTGAAAAAAGGTGGGTGCTCAGGAGTAGACAGGGACATGGTGCGCCGAATGGCCGACTTCAATACTGAATAACTCTATGACTGCATGATCCTATGGACAATGGACAATAGACAATAGGTGCAGGAGGAGGCCATTCGGCCCTTTGAGCCATTGCCGCCATTCAATGTGATCATGGCTGATCATTCACAATCAGTACCCCGTTCCTGCCTTCTCCCCATTCCCCCTGACTCCGCTATCATTAAGAGCTTCATCTAGCTCTCTCTTGAAAGCATCCAGAGAATTGGCCTCCACTGCCTTCTGAGGCAGAGAATTCCACAGATTTACAACTCTCTGGCTGAAAAAGTTTTTCCTCATCTCCGTTCTAAATGGCCTACCCCTTATTCTTAAACTGTGGCCCCTGGTTCTGGACTCCCCCAACATTGGGAACATGTTTCCTGCCTCTAACGTGTCCAATCCCTTAATAATCTTATATGTTTCAATAAGATCCCCTCTCATCCTTCTAAATTCCAGGGTATTTATTCACAAAATACTGGAGTAACTCAGCAGGTCAGGCAGCATCTCAGGAGAGAAGGAATGGGTGATGTTTCGGGTCGAGACCCTTCTTCAGACTTCTAAATTCCAGTGTATACAAGCCTAGTCGTCCAGTCTTTCAACATATGACAGTCCCGCCATTCCGGGAATTAACCTAGTGAACCTATGCTGCACTCCCTCAATAGCAACAGCAACCTGTTTCGAGGTTTGTTGAATGGGGCAGCTCTCTGCAATATTCTCCACTCCATGTGCCCAGTGTACAGAGGGAATATTCTTGCACAAAAGCACCTTCTGTAGGGACCTCCATCGCGGCCAGGTAGCCCCCTGAAGAATCTCAATAGCAGATGACCACAAGCTGGTGGTGACGTGGAGGGAGATCCCAGCAAGGAGACACGAGCATTCTGCAGGTGCTGGAATCTGGAGCAAAAAATGTTGTGGATATGTTGGTAAGTACGATTGCGGACTTCACCAAAATTGGTGGAGTTTGCAGACAGTGATTAAGGCTGTCAAGGTAGAAGATGTGAAACCAAACGCAGGCTCGGCGATCGCTTCGCTCAACACCTGCTCTTGGTCCGCGTTGGCCAAACTGATCTCCCGGTGGCTGAGCACTTCAACTCCCCCTCCCATTCCCACTCTGACCTTTCTGTCATGGGCCTCCTCCAGTGCCATAGTGAGGCCCACCGGAAATTGGAGGAACAGCACCTCATATTTCACCTAGGCAGCTTGCAGCCCAGTGGTATGAACATCGACTTCTCCAACTTTAGATAGTTCCTCTGTCCCTCTCTTCCCCTCCCCCTTCCCAGATCTCCCTCTCTCTTCCTGTCTCCACCTATATCCTTCCTTTGTCCCGACCCCCTGACATCAGTTTGAAGAAGGGTCTCGACCCGAAACGTCACCCATTCCTTCTCTCCTGAGATGCTGCCTGACCTGCTGAGTTACTCCAGCATTTTGTGGATAAAAGGCTGTCAAGCTTACTCAGCGGAATATCAATCAATTACAAAAATAGACGGAGAAATGGCATTTGAAGTTTAATCCGAGCGAGTGTAAGATGTTGCACGTAGGGAGGACAAATGTAATGGGAAAGCACACATTAAACGGCACGGTAAATGTGCGGTGCGGTGGCGCAGCGGTAGAATTGCTGCCTTACTGCGTCAGAGACCCGAGTTCAATCCTGATTGTGGATCAATGCCCAAGGATGCCTCAGGAGGTCTCCTCTTTCCCTGTGCCTTTCCTCCACCCAAATCACCCTCCACCCACCCATTTTGCCAAAACCGGGCACCACCCTATGCCCCCTGTCCCCGGCACAGTGTGGAGAGGATGGGCGCCAGCTTGGCCCTGCGCCACCGAGGTAGGTGGTAGCCCAAAGTTCAGGACAGCTCTTGCCAATGTGCCACACCTCTTCTCTTGGACCACGGACACTGAATCGGCCAACTACACCGATCAGTCAAAACATTATGACCACTGACAGGTGAAGTGAATAATATTGATTATCATGTTACAATGGCACCTATCAATGGGGTGGGATATATTAGGCAGCAAGTGAACAGTCAGTTCTTGAAGTTGATGTGGTGGATGCAGGAGTAATGGGCAGGAGTAAAGACCTGAGCGACTTTGACAAGGGCCAAATTGTTATGGCCAGACGACTGGGTCAGAGCATCTCTGAAACGGCAAGGCTTGTGGGGCGCTCCCGGTCAGCAGTGGTGAGTACCTACCGACAGTGGTCCGGGGAGGGACAAACCACAAACTGGCGACAGGGTGTTGGGCGCCCAAGGCTCATCGATGGGCGAGGGCAACGAAGGCTATCCTGTCTGGTCCGAACCGACAGAAGGTCAACTGTGGCACAAGTCACAGAAAGTTTTAATGGTGGTCACGGGAGGAATGTGTCACAATACACAGTGCATCGCACCCTGCTGTGTATGGGGCTGCACATGGAGGACCAACAGCATATTAGGCAGGTGGGCATAATGTTTTGGCTCCTCAGGTCATAATGTTTTGGATGATTGGTGTCTGCCTTCTCCCGTGCTGTACCACTGGCGGAGGAGCTGCGAGTGGCTCAGAGCCACGTGCTGAACCCAGGCTGGTCTCCGTGCCCTGGGGGTGTGTCCGTACTACGAGGCTGCGCACTGACATTCTCAGCTCCATCTCCACCTTCTCCAAGCAGGAGGTGCCTGAAGCCATGCCAGACTGTGAGCTGCTACTGCCATCTACTGTCCGTTCTCACTACTACAACCTTTGGGAAATAGCAGAGTCGTGAGAGTGGGAGAGAGATAGAATGTGAGAGAGTGAGAGGGAGAGAGAGAGAGGGGGGTCAGGTTTAGAGAGAAAAAGAAAGGGGTCAGGATTAGAGAGAAAAAATTAAAAGATCACGAAATAGAGGCAGGTGAGAGGGACAATTGTTCAATCCGAACAAGTGTGAGGTGTTGCATTTTTTTAGATTTTTTTTTTAGATTTTTAGATTTAGAGATACAACGCAGAAACAGGCCCTTCGGCCCACCGGGTCCGCGCCGCCCAGCGATCCCCGCACATTAACACTATCCTACACCCACTAGTGACAATTTTTACATTTTGCCCAGCCAATTAACCTACAAACCTGTACGTCTTTGGAGTGTGGGAGGAAACCGAAGATCTCGGAGAAAACCCACGCAGGTCACGGGGAGAACGTACAAACTCCGTACAGACAGCACCCGTAGTCAGGATCGAACCTGAGTCTCCGGCGCTGCATTCGCTGTAAGGCAGCAACTCTACCGCTGCGCCACCGTGCCACCGGGTCGAACATAAAGGGACAGCATATAATTAGTGGCAAGACCTTTAACAGTGTTGATGTACAGAGGGATCTCCAAGTCCATATGTCCCTGAAAGTGGCAACATAAGTAACTAAAGTGAAAAAGAAGGTGTGGAGTATGTAGTATGGTGGCTCTGTAGAGGATGCAGAGGATTACTAGAATGCTGCCCGGATTAGAGCATACTAGCTCTATAGGGGAGTATGGACAAACGTGGCTTGTTTTCTCTGGATCGTGAAAGCTGAGGGGTGACCTACTAAAACCTATGAGAGGTATGAATGGGGTAGACAGTCAGAACCTTTTTTCCAGAGACCAGAAGGCGTAAACTAAGGTGAGAGGGGCAAAATGTAAAGGAGATGTGCAGGACAAGTCTGAAGAAGGGTCCCAACCGGAAATGTCACACATACGTTTTCTCCAGAGATGCTGCCTGACCCTCTGAGTTACTCCAGCACTTTGTGTCTATCGAACTATCTAAGGTGTATTGCATGCCTGCCTTCATCGGTCGGGGGAATTGAGTATAAGAGTCAGAAACCTATGGTGCAGTTTAAAGGGCCTGTCCCATTGAGGCGATTTTTTAGGCGTCTGCCGGCGACTGTCAAAGTCGTAGCAGATCGCCAAGATTTTCTTTTACCCGACGACAATGACCACGACAATGCCGAGTCAGGTCGAGATTACACTGTCTTCGGAAACATCGCGAAAATGCCCACGCTGTCAATGCGTTCTCCAAAGACGTACAGGTATGTAGGTTAATTGACTGGGTAAATGTAAAAAATTGTCCCTAGTGTGTGTAGGATAGTGTTAATGTGCGGGGATCGCTGGGCGGCGCGGACTTGGTGGGCCGAAAAGGCCTGTTTCCGCGCTGTATCTGAAAAAAAAAAAGAAAAAAAAAGTACCTGAGAGTTTTGAAATATAACATCTTGCCCGGGTTACTTGAAAGCCAAGCTTCACGGTAACAAGGCATAAACTGGATTGACTTCCAGTTTACTAATAGCAGTATTAAGAAGTTTCATTTTAAAAGTGGTTAAATGCATTTTTGTGAAAAGTGTGTGGGCATTCTTTGAAAATGTACGGGAGATGCATATCTGGTTTCTGGGTTGCATATCTGGGTTGGGAGCCCACTTTAAATGTAATGGCTGATGGCCATAAACGTCGCGAAAATTCCCACGTTTACCTGCCCGTCAAACTGTTGCCTCCACTCTATCTGTCAAATGTCCTGACGGTAAATAAATTGGTTAAACACAAGCATTTTATGGTATCTTGAAATGACTTTACTTATTTTAATATAATGTGCTTCTAAATGCATCTAAGAGAACCTATCAAACCTGGGGACAGCATGCGACAGCGCCCGCAATAAGCAACGATACCTGGCGACAAGCCAGCTGTCGCCGAGAAATTTCACTCCGGATGATTTCTCAGCGACGCGCTGAGATCCACTACGATTCTTGGAAGACTCCTCACGATCATGCACGCGACACCCGGCGAACTGTCGGCGACAGCCTAGTCACCGGCAGTCGCCTTAAAATCACCTAAGTCGAACAGGCCCTTAATAGAACTTTGGTGTGGCATTTGGAGTGCAGTGTGCAGTTCTGGTCGTCCCATTACAGGAACAATGTGGTGGCTCTGGAGGGGGTGCAGAAGGGGTATACCAGAATGCTGCCTGGATTAGAGGGTATTAACAATAAGGGGAATATGGACAAAAGGACTGTCTTCGCTGGATTATCAAAGGCTAAGGGGTGATGTGCTAGGAAGATCAAGCCTTGGAAACCACTTGATCTTTCCAAGGCTTGGAGTCATTGAGAGACACAGGATAGATACAAGCCCCATGGCAAGCTGAGTCTGATCCAACCAACAACAACTCACTTGTACTAAACGCAAATTGGAGGAACAGCATCTCATATTTCACTTGGGCAACTTACTTTTGATTTCTCTAACTTCAAGTAACCCCGGCATTCCCTCTCTCTCTCTCCCTCCCCCACCCAAGTCGCACCAGCCTCTCATTGTCACCAACAAACGGCCAACAAAGGCCTGTTTCCTCGTTACCTTTTTGAATATCTTCCATTCATTGTTCTTTATTGATCTACATCATCGTCCATATCTCTGGTTTCCCTTATCCCTAACCAATCTGAAGAAGGGTCTCGATCCAAAATGTCACCCATTCCTTCTCTCCAGAGATGCTGAGTTACTCCAGCTTTTTGTGTCTATCTTCACTTATACTAATCCTACATTAATCCCTTTCTCGGTTATATTCTATCAACTCCACCCAGGTTCTATAACTCTCTTATCACTGGCAGTTACTGAAGAAGCCTTACTGAGTGGCTGAAACTGAAATCAAATTAAATCAATTCCTCGGAAGTCTGAGAGGATTTGTCATGTGGACGAAGACACTCTCGAACTTGCACAGGTGGATGGTAGAGAGTATATTGACTGATTACATCTTTTTTTTTAATCATTTAAAACAAAAACAGATATATTGAAGTATTTATAATGCTATTTTCAATTCAAAATTATTCAAAACAAACCCAAAGACAGCAATGAAATCCAAGTCATTGGGACTTTTAAATCAGAGATTGAATGGTTCTTCATTAATAAGGCTGCCAAAGGTTACGGGGAGAAGGCAGGTGAATGGCGTGGAGAGGGAAAAAGAGATCAGCCATGATCGAATGGCAGAGCAGACTCGATGGGCCGAGTGGCCTAATTCTGCTCCTTTGCATTATGGACTTATGAACTTATGATCTGCGTGCTGCACCATGTAGAGGTGTCTGAGGTTATGTGGAGAAGGCAGGAGAACGGAGTTAGGAGAGATAGATCGGCCATGATTGAATGGCGGAGTAGACTTGATGGGCCGAATGGCCTAATTCTACTCCCATCACATATGACCTTATGACCATTGTGCTACTCCTATTCTACTTCTTTGCCATATACACATCTCAAACACCTACAATGGCTATAAACCATTCTGAAATGTGCAGAAGCGATTATGAAGGCTACCGTAGGAACGCAAGACATTCTTTATGCCAAGCAAGTGACCACAGGGCTGAGAGATGCACTGCCTCTCTCCCTGACTCCCTGCAGTTCCAACATCTTGGCCACATGGTGGCAGCACCAGACCACACTTCCACAAGACTCGCAGTCCCCACTATCTCCCCCCTCTGTGTCATTCTTCCCATATCTCAAACAAACATTTGCTTTCCTCTGCAGTTCGAGAAAATAAACAGTTTTTTGGTAAAGTTGGTGAGGAAGAGAATAGAGTGGATGTGGGGAGGATGTTTCCACTAGCGGGAGAGCCTAGGACCAGAGGCCATGGTCTCAGAATAAAAGGACGTACCTTTGGAAAGGCCATGAGGAGGAATTTCTCTCAGTCTGAAGAAGGGTCTCGACCCGAAACGTCACCCATTCCTTCTCTCCTGAGATGCTGCCTGACCCGCTGAGTTACTCCAGCATTTTGTGATACCTTCGATTTGTACCAGCACCTGCAGTTATTTTCCTAAGAATTTCTCTATGTTCATGTTCATAAGTCATTATGACATCTGATCTCATCAAATGGCAAGTGAAGACTTCACTTTCCTCCAATATCGCCAATGTTCATAAAATTAATGTGATAGGAGCAGAATTAGGCCATTCGGCCCATCAAGTCTACTATGCCTTTTAATCATGGCTGATCTATCTCTCCGTCCCAACCCCATTCTCCTGCCTTCTCCCCATAACCTCTGACACCCGTACTAATCAAGAATCTACCTATCTCTGTCTTAAATATATCCACTGAAGAGGGGTCCTGGCCCGAGACTTCACCTGTTCATTCCCTCCACAGATTTCCTCACCTGCGTCACAGTGGCACAGCTGGTAGAGCTTCTGCCCCTCCACACTAGAGTCATGGGTTCTATTCTGACCTCAGCTGTTGGCTGTGTGTAGTTTGCACATTCCCCTCATGGCTGCATGGGTTTCCTCAGGGTGATCTATTCTTCTCCCACATCCCAAAGACGTTCAGATTTGCTGGGTAATTGGCCTCTGCAAATTGCCGCTAGTGTGTAAGGAGTGGATGAGAAAGTGGGAAAGCACAAAACCGGTGGTCAGCATTGACTCAGAGGACCGAAGGGACTGGTTTCATACTGTATATTTCAATCATTCAATCATCAACTACCCAATGCATCGCTCTGCAACTCAGGACCGTTCTTCCTGTGTCAAAAGGGCCCTGCCTTGAGTTGTGTGCAACTTTCAATCACAGCAGATGAAACAAAAGTGGGTGGTTTTGCAGATAGTGAAGATGGTTGTGAAAATTTGCAGCAGGATCTTGATCGATTGGCCGGGTGGGCTGAGGAATGGCTGATGGAATTGAATACCGGGAAATGTGAGGTGTTGCATTTTGGGAAGTCTAACATGGGCAGGACCAACACAGTGCTCTGGGGCTCTGGGGAGTGCTGTAGAAGAGGGATCTAGGAGTGCAGGTGCATGGTTCCTTGAAGGTGGAGTCGCAGGCAGGGCCGTTTTTACAGTATTATGGGCCCCCGGGCAAAGCAGTGTACTGGGGCCCCTACCATTACTCTCCCCCACCCCCCTTTCCCTACCAGCCCCCCCCCCCTGTCGTGCCGGCGAAAAGCACTTACCGAAAAGCACTTAGCGATGGACTTAGGGTGCTACATTGTTGCGAAAAGCACTTACAGATCGCTGTGAGAAGCACTTAGGGACCGAAAATGTTGCGAAAAAAGCACTTAGAAACATAGAAACATAGAAACATAGAAAATAGGTGCAGGAGTAGGCCATTCGGCCCTTCCAGCCTGCACCGCCATTCAATATGATCATGGCTGATCATCCAGCTCAGTAGCCTGTGCCTGCCTTCTCTCCATACCCCCTGATCCCTTTAGCAAAAAGGGCCACATCTAACTCCCTCTTAAATATAGCCAATGAACTGGCCTCAACTACCTTCTGTGGCAGAGAATTCCACAGACTCACCACTCTCTGTGTGAAGAAATGTTTTCTCATCTGGGTCCTAAAAGACTTCCCCCTTATCCTTAAGCTGTGACCCCTGGTTCTGGACTCCCCCAACATCGGGAACAATCTTCCCGCATCTAGCCTCTCCAACCCCTTAAGAATTTTATATGTTTCTATAAGATCCCCCCTCAGTCTTCTAAATTCCAGCGAGTACAAGCCCAGTCGATCCAGTCTTTCCTCATATGCAAGTCCCGCCATCCCAGGGATTAATCTGGTGAACCTTCTCTGTACTCCCTCTAAGGCAAGAACGTCTTTCCTCAGGTTAGGAGACCAAAACTGCACACAATACTCCAGGTGCGGTCTCACCAAGGCCCTGTACAACTGCAGCAGAACCTCCCTGCTCCTAAACTCAAATCCTCTTGCTATGAATGCCAACATACCATTCGCTTTCTTCACTGCCTGCTGCACCTGCATGCTTGCTTTCAATGACTGGTGCACCATGACACCCAGGTCACGTTGCATCTCCCCTTCTCCCAATCGGTCACCATTCAGGTAATACCCTGCTTTCCTGTTCTTGCCGCCAAAGTGGATAACCTCACATTTATCCACATTATATTGCATCTGCCATGCATTTGCCCACTCGCCTAATCTATCCAACTCACTCTGCAGCCTCCTAGCATCCTCCTCGCAGCTAACACTGCCACCCAGCTTCGTGTCATCCGCAAACTTAGAGATGTTGCATTCAATTCCCTCGTCCAAATCATTAATATACACTGTAAATAACTGGGGTCCCAGCACTGAGCCTTGCGGTACCCCACTAGTCACTGCCTGCCATTCCGAAAAGGACCCGTTTATTCCTACTCTTTGCTTCCTGTCCGCCAACCAATTTTCTATCCACCTCAAAACTGAACCCTCAATACCGTGTGCTTTAAGTTTGTACACCAATCTCCTATGTGGGACCTTGTCGAAGGCTTTCTGAAAGTCCAGATATAACACATCGACTGGTTCTCCCTTATCCACTCTACTAGTTACATCCTCGAAAAATTCTATAAGATTCGTCAGACATGATTTGCCTTTGGTAAATCCATGCTGAATTTGTCCGATGATTTCACCACTTTCCAAATGTGATGCTATCACATCTTTAATAACTGACTCTAGCATTTTCCCCACTACCGATGTTAGGCTAACTGGTCTATAATTCCCCGTTTTCTCTCTCCCTCCCTTTTTAAAAAGTGGGGTTACATTAGCTACCCTCCAGTCCTCAGGAACTACTCCAGAATCTAAAGAGTTTTGAAAAATTATCACTAATGCATCCACTATTTCTGAGGCTACTTCCTTAAGCACTCTGGGATGCAGCCTATCTGGCCCTGGGGATTTATCTGCCTTTAATCCATTTAATTTACCTAACACCACTTCCCGACTAACCTGGATTTCCCTCAGTTCCTCCATCTCATTAGACCACCGGTCCCCCGCTATTTCCGGCAGACGGTTTATGTCTTCCTTAGTGAAGACAGAACCAAAGTATTTGTTCAATTGGTCTGCCATCTCCTTGTTCCCTATGATCAATTCACCTGTTTCCGACTGCAAGGGACCTACATTTGCCTTAACTAATCTTTTTCTCTTGACATATCTATAAAAGCTTTTGCAGTCTGTTTTTATGTTCCTTGCCAGTTTTCCCTCATAGTCTATTTTCCCTTTCCTAATTAAGCCCTTTGTCCTCCTCTGCTGGACTCTGAATTTCTCCCAGTCCTCTGGTATGCTACATTTTCTGGCTAATCTGTATGCTTCTTATTGAACCTACATTTTTAAAGTAGTATTTATTTATTGCAAGTCACTTAACATACACAGATCAGCATGGGGCCCCTATGCTCGTGGGGCCCCGGGCAAGTTCCCATCAGGCCCATGCGTTAAGACGGCCCTGGTCGCAGGTGGATAAGGTGGTCAAAAAGGCATTTGGCACATTGGCATTCATCAGTCAGTATATTGAGTATAGAAGTTGGGAGGTCATGTTGCAGTTATTGCAAGACGTTGGTGAGACTGCATTTAGAATATTGTGTTCAGTTCTGGGCACCATGATATTGGAAAGATGTTGTCAGGCTGGAAAGGGTACAGAAAAGGTTTACAAGGATGTTGCCAGGAATAGAGGGTCTGAGCTACAGGGAGAGATTGAGAAGGCTGGGACTGTATTCCTTGGAGCGCAGGAGGATGAAGGGTGATCTTATTGAGTTGTATAAAATCATGAGAGGAATAGATTGGGTAGATGCACAGTCTCTTGCCCAGAGTAGGTGAATCGAGGACCAGAGGACATAGGTTTAAGGAGAACGGGAAAAGATTTAAAAGCAATCTGAGGGATACCTTTTTCACACAAAGGGTAGTGGATGTATGGAACAAGCAGCCAGAGGAGGTAGTTGAGGCAGGGAGAATCACAACATTTAAGAAACAGTTAAACAGGTACATGGATAGGACAGGTTTGGAGGGATATGGACCAAACTAGCGGCACTAGTGTAGCTGGGACATGTTGGCCGGTGTGGGCAAGTTGGGCCGAAGGGCCTGTTTCCACACTGTATCACTCTGTGACTCTTTATGAAGTCTGGTCTGAATTAGCAAGTTACTCAGTTAGAGCAGTGCAATGGTGCTCGACACAAAATGCTGGAGTAACTCAGCGGGAAGGGTTGCCTGTCCCATAGAGTTACTCCAGCATTTTGTGCCTATCTTCTGTGTAAACCTGCATCTGTCATTCCTTTCATCCTACATAGTGGTAGAGTTGCTGCCTTGTAGTGCCACAGAGCCGGGTTTGATCCTGACTATGTGTGCTGTCTATAGAAAGTTTGTGCGTTCTCCCAGTGACCGCGTGGGTTTTCTCCGGATGTTCCGGTTTCCTCCCACACTCAAAAGACGTACAGGTTTGTAGGTTAATTGGCTTTGGTAAAATGATAAATTGTCCCTAGTGTGCGTAGTGTTAATGTGCGGAGTCGGTGTATCTCGAAACTAACGTCAGCAGCCGTTTCACCAGGACGACTTTGCTGTGGAGTGCAAGTGAGAGGACAAACGCAATGCTCTTTTCTTCGTTTAACGCTGTTCAAATGCCAATCTGCTATTCCCTTTGACACATTGCTCCTTTCAACTTTAAACACCACTTTAAACATTACTCCTTTAAACTTTAAACATTTGCACAGACCTCTTTAGCACCCAACAGCTCAGCTGTTCCTACATATGTAAGTGATCAATCTTGTCTGTCAATCCTCTGCAAGCTGCTAGCATGTGCCCTGGACCTTCCTTTAGGATACAAAAATCTTATCGCTGACAATTTGAGGTCATCCTGCCCTCTTTTAGATTTTAGACTTCTGAGATGCAGCGCGATAAGTAGGCCCTTCAGCCCATCGAGTAGGGGCCAACCACCCATCACCCCATGCACTAGTACTATCCTTTACTGGGCACAAAGTACACATTTACAGAAACCAAACAACCTGCACAACTTAATTCCACGTCTTTGGAGTGTGAGAGGAAACCGCAGCAAGGACCCGGAGATATTCTATGGAGAACGTACAAGCTCCGTACAGACAGCACCCGAGGTCAGGATCGAACCCGGGTCTCCGGCACCCTATCACTGCGCCACCGTGCCGTCCTCTGATTGTATCCTCAGCATCTTGGCCATGGATTGACCGATTAGATGAATTAATCCACTATCAATTACCAGGAAACAATATTTTGCTGTAAGGAAAGTCCTAAGCTTATCTGTGTGGCTGATGTATTGGTTGTACTCTTGTGGTGATTCTGCACTGTAGGGCAGCAACTCTACCGCTGCGCCTAAAGTGGCCCACTGAGCACTTGACTTCCATGCCCAGCTCCTTTGCTTTGGCCTAAATGGCTCTTTGCTGCTGGCCCACCTCAGGGAGCGTGGTAGAATCACGCATAATTCTTATCCAAAGATATATCTAACTGGAAGCCAACAGAGTTGCTGCCTCACAGCGCCAGAGACCCGGCTATGATCCTGACTACGGGTGCTGTCTGCACGGAGTTTGTACATGTTCCCCGTGACCGCGTGGATTTTCCCCGGGTTCTCCAAATTCCTCTCACATTCCATAGGCATACAGGTCTGCGGGTTAATTGGCTTCAGTAAAAGATTGTAAAGTGTCTCTAGTGTCATAGTGCGCGGGGATCGCTGGTCAGTGCGGACTCGGTGGGCCAAAGGGCCTGTTTCCGCGCTGTATCCCTTAAACTAAACCCATTCCCATTATTGCAGACATCATGGGACAATTTGGGTCTTTCTGTATTACACTTTTTTTGTTAATTCGCCACAATAAAAGTTGGATTGCATTGAGGACAAATGCTGCTTCGGTTATGTTATTTTGACCTTTAAATTCAAGGAAATCAACATTGTAACCAAATTTACTAACATTGTTCCATGTTCAAAATTTGAGAATCCATCCCAAACAAAAATATCAGCTTCTCTACCCAAGAGCAAAGTTGCAAAGCAGCACATACAGAACACAGATCACATAACTGGGTATGTCAAGTTATGCCTCGAACAATAATTGTGCAGCTGTGATGATTTAATATTTGTCATTCCCCCGATGGCAGTCAACAACTCTATGACTCCCCATAGATTCCATGGTGACATTTCTCCTTTTTCCAAAGAATTCATAGCTGGATCTTTCTCAGGTTATTCAGTCTTCAGGGAAAACTACTGTTTGCTGATTTACCAATGCCTCACCTGGTGTGTATGAAGCCACTCATCTGCTTACCAAGGTGTCATTAGTTACGTAAGGAGCATTGTCCCAACAACCCACAATACATGCCCAATGTCTTATACCCTAACTATCTGTGGTAGTTTGGAGTTAAGAAGAGGAATTCTCAATGCTATTCCAAACATTATATTATTAGCAGGATCACTAGTTTAATTTAATTTAATTTAATTTAATTTAGTTTAGTTTAGTTATGCAGCATATAAAGAGGCCCTTCAGCCCACCAAGTCCGCGCCAACTATCGATCACCCATTCACACTAGTTCTATGTTATCCCACTTTAGCATCCTCTTCCGACACAATAGGGGCAATTTACAGAGGCTAATTAACCAACAAACCCATATGCTTTTGGGATGCGGGAGGAGAACGGAGCACCTAGAGTAAACCCACGTGGTCGTAGGGAGAACATGCAAACTCTACACAGATAGCACCCAAGGTCAGAATGGAATCCAGGTCTCTGGTGCTGTCAGGCAGTGGCTCAACCCAATGTGCCACTGTGCTGCCTCAGCAATCTTGCGTCAACCCAACCATTTCAATATCTGCTGAGCTCTACTTCATTATGAGAACTAGCTGATTGGGATTCGTACTAGACAGTTCTTTAAGTCCTGGTTTACATATTCAATTTAGTAGCATTTTTAACAGATAAACTATTGGAGTTTGATGACTTAATCTGTCTTTATTCACATTCGTTCCTACTACTTTGCTCTTTGTATACATGACCAGGTCGGCAGTAGAGTTGCTGCCTTACAGCGCCAGAGACCCGGGTTCGATCCTTGCTACAGGTGCTGTCCGTACGGAGTTTGTACGTTCTCCCCGTGACCGCGTAGGTTTTCTCCGAGTGCTCTGGTTTCCTCCCACCCTCCAAAGGCATAAAGGTTTGTAGGTTAATTGGCTTCTGGTGGGTCGAAGGGCCTGTTTCCACACCGTATCTCTGAAGAAAAAAAAATAAAGTTAATATAATTGTACATTCCCTTGTATTCCTCCCATCAATCCATTGCTCCACATATGTCCTTGCCAACTCCTGTGCATCGCGTGCTCAGTGACCAATTAAGCTGACAGCTGAAATGGCCACTGTAAATTCCCATTCACCAAGGATGAATGAGGGCAGGATGTGGGGAGGAAGATAGAGCACTGGGGGAAAACCCACAGTCACGGAGAGAATGTGCAAGGGACACACAGGTAGCCATGAAGGTCACGTTTGAGACTGGGCCACTGGAGCTGTGAGATGAGGCACTAACCACTCCACACTGTGCTATATCCTTGTAATTGAGGCAGTGCAGCGTAGGTTCACAAGATTGATCCCAGGGATGGCGGGACTGTCCACATGAGGAAAGATTGAAAAGACTAGGCTTGTATTCACTGGGGTTTAGAAGGATGAGAGGGGATCTTATAGAGACACATAAAATTATAAAAAGGACTGGACAAGCTAGATGCAGGAATAATGTTCCCAATGTTGGGGGGAGTCCAGAACCAGGGGCCACAGTCTTAGAATAAAGGGGAGGCCATTTAAAACTGAGGTGAGAAGGAACTTTTTCACCCAGAGAGTTGTGAATTTGTGGAATTCTCTGCCACAAAGGGCAGTGGAGGCCAAACCACTGGATGAATTTAAAAGAGAGTTAGATAGAGCTCTAGGGGCTAGTGGAATCAAGGGACATGGGGAGAAGGCAGGCACGGGTTACTGATTGTGGATGATCAGCCATGATCACAATGAATGGCGGTGCTGGCTCGAAGGGCCAAATGGCCTCCTCCTGCACCTATGTTTCTATGTTTCTATATCCTTGCCCTAAGGGCTTCTTGCGCTTGGCCAACAATAGGCTTTACAGAGTTATTGGTTTCATCTCATTTCATGGATTCCACCACTTCCCCATCCAAGCTTCCCACTGACGTGTTCCTGATTCTGCTGTTGGGTGATTACATAGGTGGCACTGAACGATTGTGCTCATAAATTATCCCCAGCAATGTTCGACCTCGATCAGCTTCTCCAAAGCTGGTTTGTACCCATATCCCTTGTTCCCTCCCCCAAAGTGCTTTAACCTTTAGCAATTTATGCGGAAAACAATATTATAGTGAAAAGAAAAAAAAAAACTGCAGATGTTGGTTTAAATCGAAGGTAGACACAAAATGCTGGAGTAACTCAGCGGGTCAGGCAGCATCTCTGGAGAGAGGGAATGGGTGACATTTCGGGTCGAGACCCTTCTTCAGACTGACAGTGAATGAATAGTGAAAGGCCTGGATAGAGTGGATGTGAAGAAAATGTTTGCACTAAGTGGGAGAGTCTCGGACCGGAAGTCATAGCCTCAGAATAAAAGGACGGACCTTTCGAAAGGAGATCAGGAGAAATTTCTTTAGCCAGAGGGTGGTGAATCTGTGGAATTCTTTGCCACAGAAGGATGTGGAGCCCAAGTCAATGGATATTTTTAAGGTGGAGATTGATAGGTTCTTGATTAGTACGGGTGTCAGGGGTTATGGGGAGAAGGCAAGAGAATGGGGTTGAGAGGGAAAGATAGATCAGCCATGTTTGAATGGTGCAATAGACTTGATGGGCCGAATGGTCGAATTCTGCTCCTATAACGTATGGACAAACGTATGAACAATTCTCCCATTTAATTTCCAACTTTGCTGCTCTTCCCAAATAAGTAACCATTCAGATTCCAAGGTCTTTCACTCCACATCCTCACCAAGAGATCTCACTGTGACCATGGGATGCTCCTTCATGTTGCCATGTGGGGTGATTGTTTCCTAGGCAGCTGTAAATTGCCCCTCGCGTGTAGGTGTGTGGTCCAATCTGTGGGGAGTTGATGAGACTGTGGGGAGAATGAAATGGGATTAGTGTAGGATTAGTATAAATGGACAAAGGACGTTTAGTGTGGACTCGATGGGCTGAAAGGGCCTGCTTCGATGCTTTGTGAGTTGGTTGAGTTTAGAGATACAGTATGGAACCAGGTCTTTTTTTCCCACTGTGTCCATGCTGACCATCGATCACCCATTCTCACCAGTCCCATGTTATCCCACTTTCTCATCCACTTCCGACAGACGAGAGGCAATTTACGGAGCCAATTAACCTGGAAACCCACGCGTCTTTGGGATGCGGGAGGAAACCGGGGCAACCGGAGCAAACCCTGCGGTCACAAGGAGAACGTGCAAACTCCACAAGGACAACGCCTGAGGTCAGGATTGAACCCGGGTGCCTGGCGTTGCGAGGCAGCGGCTCCACCAGCTGCGCCACTGTGCCCGCCTTTACACCCTATGACTCCATGAATTTAGTAGTCCGGTGTAGAACCCAGCCCCCGAACTACCCACTCACCTGTCCTACCAGGTACCTCCTATCACACCTGGGGCAGAATGCACAGGAGTCATATTGCTTTCATAGCCACCTCGCTACCCACAGATGTGGAGAGGAAGTAAGTTATCCTTCAACAAAGAGACCACCTAAGATCACCGAGCATTTTAATTCGCATTGTATGAGACAGAAGAGCTTCATAAATGTTATTGAAATGCAGCAAATATGTTTTATCGTTTTAAAAAGCTCTGCTGATTATAGACCAGTGACTTCTCCATAATTATAATATATAATTCTTCATGCAGCTGTACAAGGCAATCTTTTCATCAAGACAGATTATGCCGATCGCCTTTATTTCCAACATAATTTATATTCCTCCAACAAAAGCTATTTATACCAAAGCTGTTGCCAGAGACAGGGCGGCAATGTTTGTGTCTTTAATGCATTAACCTTTTAGATTTTTCTGCGGGTAACTAAAATTCTCCCTTCGCTCTTAGGAACCAGAGAATTAAATCAGGGAAAATCATGACCAGCATCTGGATTAACCTTTAGGAAAAGAAGACATTCTCTTTGTTGCAGAGAGGATTCGAGTTTACTCCTGCCACAATTGCCATCGAGCTATTTCCTTAAATACAAGTGTAACATCACACATTCTGAGAACCGCATGTTTGGAACCTCATACCCAGAGCTAGAGATTTTCACATAACATTGTTGGAACTAAACGTGACCATTGTGTGATTCAAGTCTTAATTTCTTCCAACGCTGATTTAGACAATAGACAATAGACAATAGGCGCAGGAGTAGGCCATTCAGACCTTCGAGCCAGCACCACCATTCAATGTGATAATGGCTGATCATTCTCAATCAGTACCCCGTTCCTGCCTTCTCCCCATACCCCCTGACTCCGCTATCCTTAAGAACTCTATCTAGCTCTCTCTTGAATGCATTCAGAGAATTGTCCTCCACTGCCTTCTGAGGCAGAGAATTCCACAGATTTACAACTCTCTGACTGAAAAAGTTTTTCCCCATCTCCGTTCTAAATGGCCTACCCCTTATCCTTAAACTGTGGCCCCTGGTTCTGGACTCCCCCAACATTGGGAACATGTTTCCTGCCTCTAACATGTCCAACCCCTTAATAATCTTATATGTTTCGATAAGATCCCCTCTCATCCTTCTAAACTCCAGTGTATACTAGCCTAGTCGTCCAGTCTTTCAACATTTAGATGCTTATGAGTTTAAATGTTTAGAGTTATTAATTAAACATTTAGAGTTATTAATTAAAGTATAATGGCATATAAATGAAAGTAAAAGAAAAGAAACAACACAGTGAACAAAGTGAACTGGTTTGTGTTGTCTTCCTCTGGGGACTACCACAAACAAATATACATCTTAAAAGGAACTAAGTTCCATGAATCCATTCTTTATGTAGTTGTACAAAGCGGCCCTCTCAGTAAAATACTTAATTTCTCCTTCATTTCTAATACAATTTATTTTCGTCCATTTTTAAAGTTATTTATGCAAAAGCTGTTGCCAGAGTCACGACCATAAGGGAATGATTTTGTCTTTAATACATGGTGCACTGTTCGCCCACCTCTGTAGCTTGTGGATCTGGGCCCCTACCTCGATGTGCTGTGGGACTGAGCCCTTCACAACAGACTGCTCAGCAGTGACCAAGATGGTGTGAGTCTCAGCTCACGTATAGGCCACACTGAGGAAGGAAGCCAGGTCTTATCCATAAGGAACAACAGTGCATGAAGCATTAAAACAGACAGCGCTGGAGAAACTCAACAGGTCAAGCAGCATCTGTGACAGAGAGACAGTTAACGTTGCAGGCAAATGATTTTCATCACTTTTTATTTCGGAGTTTCAATACCTGCAGTTTTTTTAAATTATTAAATAATGAAAAAAAAATAGTGGCACAGCGGTAGAGTTGCTGCCTTACAACAGTATAGCAGTATAACAGTATAACAGAGCTTTATTTGTCATTCGGTACCAAGGTACCGAACGAAACCATATAGCAGTCATAGAAAAAAGAACACAAGACACATGACCCCAACACAAACGTCCATCACAGTGACTCCAAACACCCCCTCACTGTGATGGAGGCAACAAAACTTCCACTCTCTTCCCCACGACCACGGACAGACAGCTCGTCCCCGACCGACCCGCACAGTACCCGCAAGGGGATGGAAGTCCCCGCGGCCGAGTCACACCGGGCGCTGAAACGTCTCGCGGCCGAGCCGGGCGATGGAAGGCCCCGCGACCAAGCCTTGCGCAGCTAAGTCCCGTGGCCGAGCCACACCGGGCAATGTTAAGTCCCGCGGCCGAGCCGCACCAGCGATGAAAAGTCCCGAGACCAGAGAAAACGCCAGAGACCAGGGTTCGATCCTGATTACGAGTGCTGTCTGTACGGAGTTTGTATGTTCTCCCCATGACCTGCATGGGTTTTCTCTCCGGGTGCTCCAGTTTCCTCCAAAGGCCACAGGTTTGTAGGTTAATTTGGCTTCGGTAAATTGTAAATTGGCCCCAGTGTGTAGGATGGTGCTAGTGTGCGGGGATCACTGGTCAGTAGGCCAAAGGGCCTGTTTCCGCGCCATATCTCTAAAACTAAACAGACATATTTCGAGTACAGTAGGATGTGATAGCTCCAAAATCATTTTCATTGTTTTGATTTGAAGATGATTGAAAGGTAAAACAAAACCAATTTCAAGGTTTCAACTCACACTGAAGGGATTTGAACCCAGGTATTGTAGGTTGTGATCCCAGTACGCCTGGATGAAACCATTTGAAATGAAATGAAATGAAATCACTCCTAGCTTTCTCATCTTACAAAGTCATTCAGCACAGGAACCACCCATTTACAGTAATCCTACACGAATCCCATTGCACCCTCCCCACATTCCCTACCTGTCCCCCAAGATTCTGGCGCAAATCCACACAGAGTGGGGAAATTTACACCAGCTATTTAACCTGCCAACCTGCACGGCCTTGGGATGTGAGGGGAAAACCGGACTAACAGGGAGAAACCCACACAGTCTTGAGGAGAAGGCTGTGGAGGCCACGTCAGTGGATATTTCTAAGGCAGAGATAGATAGATTCTTGATTAGTACAGGTGTCAGGGGTTACGGGGAGAAGGCATAGGAATGGAGTTTGGAGGGAGAGATAGATCAGCCATGAATGAATGGCGGAGTAGACATGATGGGCCAAATGGCCTAATTCTACTCCTATCACTTATGACCTCATGAACTTTATTGTCATGCGTATCCCTTATGATCATATGACCTTATGAGAATGTGCAAACTCCACACAGACAGCACCAAAGTTCAGGATTGAACCCAGATCATTGGAGTTGAGTTTGAGTTTAGTTTGAGTTTAGTTTCAAGTTTAATTTATTGTCATGTGTACGGTGAAAAGCTTTTGTTGCGGGCTGGCCAGTCGGCAGAGAGACAATACATGATTACAATCTAGCCATTCATAATGTACAGATAAATGATAAAGGGAATAACGTGAATAATGTTTAGTGCAAGTTAAAGTCCAGTAAAGTCCAATCAACGGTCTCCAATGAGGTAGATAGTAGCTCAGGTCTGCTCTCCAGTGGTTGGCAGGATGGTTCAGTTGCCTGATAACAGCTGGGAAGAAACTGTCCCTTAATTTGGAGGTGTGCGTTTTCACACTTCTGTACCATTTGCCTGATGGGAGAGGGGAGAAGAGGGAGTGGCCGGGGTGCGACTCGTCCTTGATTATGCTGGTGGCCTTGCCGCGGCAGCGTGAGGTGTAAATGGAGTTGATGGAAGGGAGGTTGGTTTGGGTGATGGTCTGGGCTGCGTCTGCGCGGCACGGTGGCGCAGCGGTAGAGTTGCTGCCTTACAGAGAATGCAGCGCCGGAGACTCAGGTTTGATCCTGACTACGGGTGCTGTACTGTACGGAGTTTGTACGTTCTCCCCGTGACCTGCGTGGGTTTTCTCCGAGATCTTCGGTTTCCTCCCGCACTCCAAAGACGTACAGGTTTGTAGGTTAATTGGCTGGGCAAATGTAAAAATTGTCCCTAGTGGATGTAGGATAGTGTTAATGTGCGGGGATCGCTGGGCGGCGCGGACCCGGTGGGCTGAAGGGCCTGTTCCTGCACTGTATCTCTAAATCTAAAAATCTAAAAATCTAAAACACTGCAATTTCTTGCGGTCTTGGGTGAAGCAGTTCCCAAACCATGTTGTGACACCATAAAATGCTTTCTACGGCCGTGAGGTAGAGGCTCTACCAGCTGTGCTAACGTGCAGCACCAGATTCCCAGTCCCTGCAGCCTTGATTCCTGTTTCGAGACGGATCTGTGGCATGCATTTGGGGCCATCTGCCTCCATCTTTGTTTCAGCCGAGGATCTTCCCTTCACTCATCTTCCCTCCTCCCCTCCTCACATTTTGCTGCTGCCTCTTTGCCACGTCTGACTCTGCCCTGCCCCTCCACAGCAGCTCACCGTTCTGCTCCACTGGCTTATTCAATAATTTTGCATCGCTGAAAGGTTTTGATTCAGTAGAAATTGCAAATAACACGGCCAAAGAAAAGCCGCTACAGGGCACAATAAAACTCATAACTGAATCTGGTGCCGATCAGAGGTATGAATCATATCAGGCCGGGCAAATCATTCCACATTATCCACTTACTGCACCTGCTCCTCCATGACAAACAACCTTAATTACTCCACAATAATCTTTCTTGCAAACACAAAGCCGAACCCTTCGGCCCATCAAGTCTACCCCATCGTTCAATCATGGCTGATCTATCTTTCCCTCCTATCCCCATTCTCCCGCCTTCTCCCTGTAACCCCTGACATCCTCACTAATCAAGAATCTGTCGATCACCGCGTTAAAAATATCCATTCGCCTGGCCTCCACAGCCGTCTGTGGCAATGAATTCCACAGATTCACCACCCTCTGACTAAAGATATTCCTCTTCATCTCCTTTCGAAAGGTACATCCTTTTATACTGAGGCTGTGGCCTCTGGTCCTAGACTCTCCAACTAATTATGCAGAGATATTATATTGTGGGGAGGCATAGACAATAGACAATAGACAATAGGTGCAGGAGTAGGCCATTAAGCCCTTCGAGCCAGCATCACCATTCAATGTGATCATGGCTGATCATTCTCAATCAGTACCCCGTTCCTGCCTTCTCCCCATACCCCCTGACTCCGCTATCCTTAAGAGCTCTATCTAGCTCTCTCTTGAATGCATTCAGAGACAGTGTGTTATAATAAAGAGTCATAGAGTCATTCAGCGATACACTGTAGAAACAGGCCCATCAGCCCAACTCAACCATGCCAAACAAAATTGCCATCCTGGGCTCATCTCACTTGCCTGCTCCTGTTTCTTATCTCTCCAAACCTTTCTTCTCCATGGACTGGTCCAAGTGTACCAAGCTGAGACGGACATAAACAGTGCCCCGGGTGCTCACATTGCACAGTGGTGCAGGAAACTATTCCATGGCTTTCCTGTCCCAGATCATGTATCCATGGGAATTAGATTTAGACTTTAGACTTTAGAGATACAGCGTGTCAGCAGTCCCTTCGACCCACCGGGTCCACGCCAACCAGCGATCACCACGCACACTAGCATTACTGAAGCCAATTATCCTACAAACATTTTTGTTTGGTTTAGTTTATTGTCATGTGTACTGAAGTACAGTGAAAAGCTTTATTTGCCAGTCAGCAGAAAGGCAAAACATGATTACAATCGAGCCATTTACATCATAAGGGAATAACGTTCAGTGCAAGGTAAAGCCAGCAAAGTCTGATCAAGGATAGTTCAAGGGTCAACAATGAGGTAGATAGTAGTTCAGCACTGCTCTCTGGTTGCGGTAGGATGGTTCAGTTGATAGCAGCTGGGAAGAAACTGTCCCTGAATCTGGAGGTGTGCGTTTTCACATTTCCATACCTTTTACCTGATGGGAGAGGGGAGAAGAGGGAGTGGCCAGGCTGCGACTCGTCCTTGATTATGCTGCTGGCCTTGCCGAGGCAGCGTGAGGTATAAACCTGTACATCTTTGGGATGTGGGAGGAAACCGGAGCACCCGGAGAAAACCCACACGGTCACAGGGAGAACATACAAACTCCGTGCAGACAGCACCTGTGGTCAGGATCGAACCCGGGTCTCTGACCCTGTAAGGCAGCAACTGTACCGCTGCGCCATTGTGCAGCCCTCAATGGCTGGATGACTTGAATGCCATGCCTTGGGTAGGCTGAATAGGTCGTGTGATCTTTTACCTCCCCCTGTGTTTGACTATCAGTGAAGGAATGGAGTGAAGTTCCTCATCCACCGATGTCCCTTGTTCCCAGACCCAGTGAACCAGACCCTTCTGCCTCAGCTACCATACAACACATCACTCATCTGCCTTGTCTTTTTATGGAGAAGAGCTCCAGTTTAATATAGATTTTCCTCATGAATATGCCCTCAGTTTTGTTACCATCCTTGTGAAACATTTATGACACACTCTAGAGCCTTTAGGTAAGTCTCCTCAAGCATAGTCTTAAAACTAAATTGCATAGTCTTAAAACTAAATTGCATTACAAGAGCTAATTATGGCTTATTTTCTTCTCAAACCCCCTTTTTCAGAGATGAACATCTGTGCCCTGTATATTCCACCTTATGGGCTTGTAACCTTCGATTCACACTAGATCTATGTTATCCCACTTTCTCATCCACTCCCTACTCACGAGGAACAATTTCACAGAGACCCATTAACCTACAAACCCACACGTCTTTGGGATGTGGGAGGAAACCCAGAGACTCCGGAGGATACCCACGCGGCCACAGGGAGAACTTGCAAGCACCGCACAAACGGTGCCCGAGATCAGGATCGAACCTGGGCCTCTGGCGCAGTCAGGCAGCAGCACTACCAGCTGCGCCATTGTGCTGCACTGGGCTTATAACCTGTGTTGTTGTCTTTGATGACTTGGGCATCTGAAAGGTATCACAAAATGCCAGAGTAACTCAGCGGGTCAGGCAGCATCTCTGGAGAGAAGGAATGGGGTGACGTTTCGGGTCGAGACCCTTCTTCAGACTGATGTCAGGGGGGCGGGACAAAGAATGTCCAGACAATTTCCTCTTCTCTAATTTGATGCAATACCGTTCGGCATCATTTGTAAAGCAGGAAATAACTCGCAGATTCCAACAGTGACACGAACTACGGTCAATTTAGAGAATCCAGAGGAAATATGACTTGAATCGCCCAACTATATAATGGAGGTGTTTTTCCTTTAGAATCCCATGGACTCTTGTCTTCCAAATCCATCTGGTTTAGTATAAGAAAATAACTGCAGATGCTGGTACAAATCGATTTATTCACAAAATGCTGGAGTAACTCAGCAGGTCAGGCAGCATCTCGGGAGAGAAGGAATGGGTGACGTTTCGGATCGAGACCCTTCTTCAGACTGATTTAGTGGTGGGCTGAGATTGCCAGTTCTGGTTTGGAATAATCCTGGAGATTTCATCACAAGAACCTTAACTTCCAAACTCCATGTTCAATCAAATGTTTTTGTTTATCTTGGCACGTCCTTTCTGCCATTTAATGTACCTGTCACTTGAAACCTAATTTCCAACAACACTACAACAGAAATAACCGTGTACAAATTACCTCAGTGAAGTTGTTCCCTTGTAAACAATAATTAAACAACTACATTTACAGCGTTCCGCGTCTGATGCATTGATGATGATCATGTTACCAAGCCACTCAAATCAAGCATGCTTCAATGCGTTTTATTAAACTTGTTTTTCGGGTGACTCCTTCAGTTTGCCGAAGGGGTATTGTACCAAGTGCGGGTAGATTACGGGGGTCCAGCTCAATATTTGCTCTGACGATAGACGCAAAATGCTGGAGTAACTCAGCGGGTCAGGGAGCATCTCTGGAGAAAAGGTGTGGGTGGCGTTTCAGGTCGAAACCCTTCTGGGGCATGGTCAATGACTTTCAAAAATCACAATTGTCCTTCCTTTCTGCTAGGTATGACTCAGGCCATTGGAATGTTTTGTCTTTGATTCCTGTTTTCTTCAGGTTTTTTTAAACATCTGGCCAAATCCTACCCTTATCCCAAGGGCAGTCAAGTCCATCTCATCGCAGGGATTCAACCCTTACATCCATCCCATTCAATCCATCCCTATGGGCAATAAAAAACATGAATGTCAACAGAAGTGTTGCTGCATTAAGATCACAAAGCTCTCAAAGGCTCCACAAAGACTACTCTTCTCATAAAGTTCATCCCTGTCACCGGGCGCTCCAGTTTCCCTCCACATCCCGATGCATGTGGGTTGGTGATGAGTTCATTGGCCACTGTGAATTGCTCTTTGTGTAGTGGGCACTGGAAGTGCTGGGAACACGAGGGAATAAAATGGGGTTCATCTAGGATTAGTGCAAATGGGTGCTTCATGGTCACCATGGACCCAGCAGGCTGAGGAGCTTGTTTCCATGCTGTCGGAGTCAATGAATCTGGGTTTCCCATCACTTTCATATATTGTCATGGAGACGAAGAAAAAAATCTGTACCATATTGCACGAGCAGTTTTTGATGAATATCATCAGCATGTGACGATATTACTGGATTTTCATTGCACCTTAGGGCGGCACAGTGGTATTGTTGCCTTACAGCGCCAGAGACCCAGGTTCGATCCTGACTATGGGTGCTTGTCTGTACGGAGTTTGTATGTCCCCCACCCGTGAGAGACACAGCGCGGATACAGGCCGTTCAGCCCACTGAGTCTGAGCCAACCAGCGACACCCACACAGTCTGAAGAAGGGTCTCGACCCAAAACGTCACCCATTCCTTCCCTCCTGAGATGCTGCCTGACCTGCTGAGTTACTCCAGCATTTTGTGAATAAATACCTTCGATTTGTACTAGCATCTGCAGTTATTTTCTTATATTATCCCACACATTAACACTATCCTACATACACAACCCACGCGGTCACGGGGAAAACGAACAAACTCCGTACAGGCAACACCCATAGTCGGGATTGAACCCTGGTCTCTGGTGCTAAGTGGTGTAAGACAGCAAACTCTACCGCTGCGCCATCGTGCCACCCCAAATGTGTTGGCGAATCCCTGCCCTGATATAGCAAGCGGTTGGCAGCAGTTATTTACACGGGACATTTACATTGGCCAAAGGGGAAATTCTTCTCATTCCCCTCCCCGTTCTCCACACCCCTCCTCACCAGGCTTCTTCCATAAGCTGGGAAAACTGGAATCGGTTGTTGGGCAGTGATTCGGACATGGGCCGTTACAAAGGCTAACCCACCACACCACCACGCAATGCCTTTTTAACGGCCCACATGCAGTGTTGCAATGCTAATTTATTAGTTGCCAGAGCTGCCACTGGTGCCGGAGCGGCCGCTGTTAAATTCCCCGCTGTTTATTTTGGCTTTTTGTTTTACAGAGTTGTAAAAGTACTAAAGTAGGGTGCAATACAACAAAGATCTTGCTTGCTGCAGCATCACTGTCTCAGATAACACGCAAAAAGACACAAAAAGTAACACACAAACACGTTATATGTAAATTACACATAAATTCTGCAAGACAGTGAAAAGTAAAGACTCCAAAAAAAAACCAAAGTCATTAGTTATTTTCCTGGCATTTTTTATTTTGATTTCCTGGTGCCAGCGGTGTTTGTTTGGACTGTGGATCTGATCCGTGGCTGAGTAGAATTAATTTATTATCCAGCTGTCTCCATTCCTTTCAGGAAACCGTGTACAGAAACCTTTTCAAAAGGAGATGGATTCAAAGCCTCCCCTGTCTGGGTGCTGGAGTGGACTGTTGGGAGCAGGGCTGACGAGGCCAAAACATCTTGCTCCAACAACACTCTGCCTCTTTACCTGCAGTACGTGTTGGGCAGATGTACATGGTGTAACGTTTGCACCGTGTAATTCCACAGCTCTCAGTGAAACTCACCGCTGCCCACCACCGATCCTCATTCATCTTCCCAGCCAGCAGCCATGATCAGAGCGGCTTGGTGACATCGACACTCCACTGCCAGAGCAGCTGAATAATTGAAAAGCTTCCTTCGGCTGACAGAGGTGGACGCGGCCGGCTGCTGAGCTTTGATGCCTTTGGTGCTGTGTCTCCCGCTGTTCGTGTCGGAGGTTTCCGCAGGCTGAAGTCGATCGTGCCTGGCACCCAGCATGGCCTCAGGTGTAAGCCCAGTCACACCAGCACAACGGGCTGAAGGCAGCCAGCTCTTGCAGTCTCTCCAGCTTGCCCCAGGTCAGGGAGCAAGGAAGCAGTGGGGTGGTGAGCGAGAGGGGAGGGGGGGTGGTGGGGGTGGGGTGGGCGAGGGAATGGGGGTGGGGGGGGGGAGGATGTGGAGTTGGGAGAGGAGGCCATACTGCCAAAACATGCTGACAGGGAGACATTAGTCTGTTCCCAACTCTGGAGTCATCGTCAGAGGGAGGTACAGCACAGCAACAGGCCCTTCGGCCCACCAAGTCTGTGCAACTATTTTGAAGAAGGGTCTCGACCCGAAACGTCACCCATTCCTTCTCTCCCGAGATGCTGCCTGGCCTGCTGAGTTACTCCAGCATTTTGTGAATAAATACCTTCGATTTTTGTACCAGCATCTGCAGTTATTTTCTTATAAGTCTGTGCAACTGCTCATTTTGACTGACCCCATCCTAATCCATTTTGATGCAGGAGGGCAGCACGGTGGCGCAGTGGTGGAGTTGCTGCCGAGTTCGATCCTGACCTCGGGTGCTGCCCGCACACACAGAGTTGAATTAGCCTACCAACCTGCACATCTTTAGGATGTGGGAGGAAACCAGAGCACCCGGAGAAAACCCACGCGGTCACGGAGAGAACGTACAAACTCCGTACAGACAAGCACCTGTAGTCACGATTGAACCCGGGTCTCTGGCGCTGTGAGGCAGCAACTCTGCCACCACAAGTGAGCCTATGCCCTTTGGTTTTAGATACCTCTGCTAGGCCATATCCAACGAAGACAAGAATCCCAAATGCCTTCTGCAGCACCTCATCTACCTGTGCTGCCACTTTCAGGCATCGATGGACTTGTGCACCGAGATCCCTCTGTTCCGCGATACCCCCTACAATCCTACCATTCATTGTGTAAATTCCATCCTTATTAGTTCTCACAAAGCACATCACCTCACCACCTACATATCAGTATTAAATCCCACCTGCCATTCTTCTGCCTATCTTACCATTTGATCAATATCCTCCTGCAGCCAGCAAACATCCTCCACAATCAACAACACTATTGATTTTTATGTCATCTGCAAACTTACAATTCATATCTCCTACATTTATATCCAGATCATTAAAGTATATAACACACAACAAGGGTCCCAACATTGAACAATGCAGTACCAAGCCAATTAACCTTACAGGTTTGTACGTCTTTGGAGTGTGGGAGGAAACCGAAGATCTCAGAGAAAACTCACGCTGGTCACGGGGAGAACGTACAAACTCCGTACAGACAGTACACGTAGTCAGGATCGAACCCGGGTCTCTGGTGCAGCAAGCGCTCTAAGGCAGCAACTCTACCGTTGCGCCACCGTGCCGCCCCTATGTTGACAGAGGAAGTTTGAATTTATTCACATTTTATATGGCAGTGAATGAGTTTGACTTCTGTGATGATTCTGACATTAACACTTCAAAGGCTGTTGGGAGAAAAGTAGATTTAGCAGCACGACGCTTGTTACTAATGTGGTGACCTTTTGGCAACAACACTACAGGGGTTTGGAGAAACAGATCATTGATGCGGCCCAATTATTCCCGGCCTGCTTGTGCCCCACATCAATAGGTCCTGTGGCAGTCCGTACAGTTCCCTGCCTGCGTTGAAAGTTCATTAAAAAGCCCCAGTTACACGCAGCAAGTTGGGATGAGAAACTTAGTCCATTTTTTAATGTGGAGGCCAGAAAACTGCCTTTATAAGACAGCCTCCTGACAACCTTGAACGTTTATCTTCAATTAAATGCTGCATGTTTAGCTCCGCAGTGGGATGGGCACTATCAACATCGCTTCAAAAATAGAGTTTTTTGAAGCCTTCGTTGAAGATTAACCATTGAGTTAGGAAGGAAATGCAGATGCTGGTTTAAACCGAAGACAGACACAAAAAGTAATATGGAGTAAATCAGCGGCTCAGGCAGCATCTGTGGAGAAAAGGAATAGGTGACGTTTCGGGTCGAGACCTTTCTTCAGACCGAGAGTCAGGGGCCATTGAGTGTGCAGTTTTGTTGAAAACTTAGCTTCCAAGACGTGCAGACTGCTTAATGCTCACATCAGCAAGATCCTTAACGTTGCAGCGTTTTAACAAGAATTCTTGACAGATACATAGATATCGTGGCACTGCAATGATCTGTGGATTATTATGCAGCCATCTTCACCACCTTTACCGGCAAAATCATCCCTGAGTAATGGAACAAAAGATCCAGCAGTTGGAGCTACAAACCCAATACACAATTCAGTGAAGCAGGCATGGTTAGTTTAGTTTAGTTTAGTTTAGTTTAATTTAATTTAGTTTAATTTAATTTAATTTAATTTAATTTAATTTAGTTTAGTTTAGTTTAATTTAGAGTTTAGTTTAAAGATATAGTGCAGAAACAGACCCTACGGCACACTGAGTCCGCGCCGACCAGCGATCCCCGCACATTAACGCAACCCTACTCACACTAGTGACAATTATACATTTATACCAAGCCAATTAACCTACAAAACTGTACGTCTTTGGAGTGTGGGAGGAATCCGAAGATCTCGGATAAAAACCCACGCAGGTCACGGGGAGAACGTACAAACTCCGTGCAGAGAGGCACCCATGGTCAGGATCGAACCCGGGTTTCTGGCGCTGTAAGGCAGCAGCTCTACTGCTGCGCCACCGTGCCACCCTGTTGATGAAGATTGAGACCTACATTTTTGTGTAGAAAGGTTCTGCTTCTGAGAATGGATTTATTTTTGTGTGCCTTCCTGAATGCCCGAACGATGACTTGCTCCCAAAAACTTCATATAAAATAATTTCCACATGCGAAGCAGGACAAGGATTCCTGATCGGAAATCGGCCATTAAATAGACGCAAAAAATAAAACGAAAGAAAAATCTTCCGAGTGACTTGATGATGGGAAGAATGAGGCGACCATTTATCGGTGGCCTCTGTTCCACTGGTCCAGGGAGATACAAACTTCAGGCAATGTTTTGCAACCAGTAGCCCATGAGTCCCGGGAACATTCACTATTATATTGAGATAATGGCTTATATTCACTGGAATTTATAAGATTTAGAGGATGGAGGGAGTGCAGCGTAGGTTCACCAGGTTAATTCGCAGGATGGTGGGGCTGATATATGATGAATGAATGGATCGACTGGGCTTATATTGACTGGAATTTAGAAGGATGAGAGGGGATCTTACAGAAACGTACAAAATTCCTAAGGGTTTGGACAGGCTAGATGCAGGAAAAATGTTCCCCAAGTTGGCGGATTCCAAAACCAATGGTCACAGTTTAAGAATAAGGGGTAGGCCATTTAGGACTGAGATGAGGAAAAACTTTTTCAGCCAGAGTTGTGAATCTGTGGAATTCTCTGTCACGGAAAGCAGTGGAGGACAATTCACTGGATGCATTCAAGAGAGAGTTGGATATAGCTCTTTGGGCTAATGGAATCAAGGGATGTGAGAAAGCAGGAACGGGGTACCGATTTTGGGTGATCAGCCATGATCATATTGAATGGCGGTGCTGGCTCAAAGGGCCAAATGGCCTACTACTGCACCTATTGTCTAAGTTTCTATGTTTCCATTGTGATCCTCATATTTTAGACGGTTTAGACATAGAACATAGAACACAGAAGAGTACAGCACTGATACAGGCCCTTTGGCCCACAGTCAATAGACAATAGACTATAGATGCAGGAGTAGGCCGTTCAGCCCTTCGAGCCAGCACCGCCATTCAATGTGATCATGGCTGATCATTCACAATCAGTTCCTGCCCTCTCTCCATACCCCCTGACTCCGCTATCATTAAGAGCTCTATCTAACTCTCTTTACTGAGCAAGTTGCCAAGACCAACTCTGATCTACCTGCACATATTCCAGATATCCCTGCTGATTCCCTGCTTATCCACGTGCCTATCTAAAGCCTCTTAAACGCTACTACCGTATCTGCGTTCACCACCGACAGCCGTCCATTGCAGGAATTCACCGCGCTCAGTGTAAAACAAACCTGTCCCGCACTTCCCCAGTAACTTTGCCCCTCACCTTAAAGCTGCGCCCGCTAGTATTTAGATGTTTTCAATCCTGGTAATGAATGCCTTGATTGCCAAATAATCAACTAGTGTTCAATGATTTCACTAGTTATCCCTGTTTGTAATCTACCCACCATTGGTAGTCAGTCATGCCTTCAATTTCTAATGTGCAAGTTCTGGTAACCCCACCGCCTCCTCCTCTCCCATAAATCTTCTCTTTCTCTTTGCCTCTTTCTTTTCCTATAAGACTCTTCTTAACACCCAACACTCTTTGCAATCTGTCTTACGATCCTTCCACATGGCTCGCCTCCAGCTTTTCCACCCTCCCATCTCTATCTTTCACCGAAGAAGGGTTCCCTACTGAAGCTTCTCTACTATGGGACCTTCTTGTCATTTCCAGACCTGTCTGAACGGTTCAACTTGCCCCGATCACATCTATTTCGCTATTTTCAGGTCAGGCACTTCTTACAAAGGCAATTTCCAGAATTTCCAAGTCAGCCCACTTACTCTGAAATTGATTCTATTCTTCTTTTGAATCCCAATGCGCAGAGGCTGATTTCAATTATACACACTGAAATAGACTCCATTAAGCCTGAATCTCTCCATAATCTTAAGGTAGCTTGGGGACAGGATTTGGGGTTTGGCATGACGGATCGGACATGGGAAACTGTGCTGGGACTTGTTCACACTTCCTCAATTTGTGCTAGACATAGTCTTATACAATGTAAAATTTTGCATCGCACGCATTACACTAACGCTAGACTAGCAAGAATATTTCCCGGCACGAGTGACGCATGTAACCGTTGTCGACAAACACCTGCCGACTTGATTCACATGTTTTGGACGTGCCCCCGCCTGTCTAAATTTTGGACGGGTATTTTTAAATCCTTTAGGGATATATCCGGTATAGATATTCTACCCAATCCTCTTACAGCTCTTTTTGGTGTCCCTTCCGGAACTAATACCCCCCGATATCTAAAAGTAATTATGTCTTTTACTTCTCTTTTGGCTAGACGTCTTATACTTCTTAATTGGAAGCACGTATTGCCACCCACTCATAATAGATGGATCAAGGATGTGTTATATCACTTAAAGCTAGAGAAGATTAGATTCTCTCTCAAAGGTTCACAGGAAAGCTTTAAAGAAACATGGTTACCGTTTCTAAATTATGCAAAAACTTTAATGATTGTTTTAGAGAATGGGGATAAACCAAAGTGTTGACTGCTTATATGTCTGCCTACACTCTTCCTCCCTTGTCTGTAATCAAAAAATTTTTTTTTATTTTTTTATTTTTTACTTTGTATTTGCTTTACTAATGTCAATGTTTATCTCTGCGTCTGGGATGGGGCGGGGGGGGGGGGTGGGGGGTGGGGGTGTATCTTTACGCGTAATGTTTGTTCATTGTTGAAATAATTGTAAAAACTAATAAACAGATTTTTTTTTAAAAGAAGGGTTCCCGCCTGAAAATGTCACCTATTTCTTCTCTCCAGGGATGCTGCCTGACCCGCTGAGCTACTCCAGCTTTTGGTGTCTGTCTTCTTCTAATCAGTGTCCTCCCCCAGGGCCTCAGTGGTATTTCTCATCCTCGAAAACGTCCCACTAGCCCCACAAACAAACGTGTCCACTCATATATCCTGCAGGCTTACTGACACATCTTCCATGTCCACTGCCTCTCCTCACCATGGTTCTGTCTCGAGAGAGACCACGACGTTGTATCACAGCTCACTCCTACCACTGACAACAGCATCTCGACTCGACACCAGTGTGGCACCTGGAGGCTCCTCAGTGTTGCTGCTTCCTAAGGCAGTGAAGCTCTCAACAAAACATCCTCCACCGAAGCCAGCCATCTCTCTACTCACTCCTCCCAACTAATAGCACTGGCCAGTAAAACCTTGCATCAGATGTCATCCCACATAGCACACAAAAATGTACTATTAATGTAGAAGATTATTAAGGGGTTGGACACGTTAGAGGCAGGAAATATGTTCCCAATGTTGGGGGAGTCCAGAACAAGGGGCCACAGTTTAAGAATAAGGGGTAGGCCATTTAGAACTGAGATGAGGAAAAACTTTTTCAGTCAGAGTTGTGAATCTGTGGAATTCTCTGCCTCAGAAGGCAGTGGAGGCCAATTCTCTGAATGCATTCAAGAGAGAGCTAGATAGAGCTCATAAGGATAGCGGAGTCAGGGGGTATGGGGAGAAGGCAGGAATGGGGTACTGATTGAGAATGATCAGTCATGATCACTGAATGGCGATGCTGGCTCGAAGGGCCGAATGGCCTCCTCCTGCACCTATTGTCTATTGTCTATTGTCTATTGTCATACTGCCATGCACTCAGTTGACAATGCTCTTGGTGACATCTAAGACTTTATGTGCATGATTTCTCAACTTTAATATTTTATTCTAATTGTAACTTTTCCTGAACCAAATGCATTTACCGAATGTCTAAAGAAGGGTCTCGACCCAAAACATCACCTATTCCTTTTCTCCAGAGATGCTCCAGAGATGCTCCAGAGATGCTTGAGGTTTGATTAGTAAGGGTGTCAGGGCTTATGGGGGGAAAGGTAAGAGAATGGAGTTGAGAGGGAAAGATAGATCAGCCATGATTGAATGGCGCAGTAGACTTGACGGGCCAAATGGCCTAATTCTGCTCCTATCACTTATGAACATGCTGCCTGACCCGCTGAGTTACTCCACCATTTTGTGTCTCTCTTCGGCATTTACCTCCTGACAGTTTGTACTCTACCTTTACGGATTTTCTAACATAAGCCCCAAGATCTCTTGATGCACATCACTCCATTGAGAGTGTAACGTCTTTGGTGCCACTGGTGGGCAACCCTCACCCCCAGCTCAACATAGCAAAGCTGAGCAGCAATATTAACCCTCTCAATGTGACCGGGCGGCTGTGGAATCTCGTACTCGTGATGGGGTTCTGCCGCTCCACTCCTCTAACTGCGATCACCGAAGCCTTTGTCCAGTGATGCCGCTGCTCCTGCCTCTGTACAAGTCTCTGCCCGTCTGAACCAAGATCTTACAGAACCAGAGGCCACAGTCTAAGAATAAAGGGGAGGCCATTTAAAACTGAGGTGAGAAGAAACATTTTCACCCAGAGAGTTGTGAATTTGTGGAATTTTCTGCCTCAGAAGGCAGTGGAGGCCAATTCACTGGATGAATTAAAAAGAGAGTTAGATAGAGCTCTAGGGACTAGTGGAATCAAGGGGTATGGGGAGAAGGCAGGCACGGGTTACTGATTGCTGATGATCAGCCATGATCACAATGAATGGCGGTGCTGGCTCGAAGGGCCAAATGGCCTCCTCCTGCACCTATTTTCTATGTTTCTATGTTGCAATGGGCAACGTCACTAACTTCCCTCAGCAAGATTTGGGGAAGTTAATAATGAAAATGCCACACAATCCTAATCAGTTAAAGCCCAGGAGACAGAAGTGGCTGCAATGGTATTCATAATGAATGTGTACAGTTTGCAGCAGATTGACTCCAGCCAACATAATCTGTTCCACATAAAACAAGGGTCGAGAGTGAATCGTAAACATCAGTGGTTACTGCAGAGGTAAACATGATGTACAGCACAAGATAAAGACCGAAACACCAAGAATCTGTTTTTCAGGCATCGTCTTGATGGAAGAATTTGAAACCTGTGATGAAACTCAGCGTTAATTAATTAACGTCTGAGAGGAAGGATTCGAGGTCTAATGAAGAGAGTCTAATTATTATGCCACTCGATGCCTTTAGCACAGATCCGCAGAGTGGTAACAGCTCGGATCCTAAGTGAAAGTGTTAGTTCTAATTAGTGAGCACAGATCATCAGCACAATGTCAAAGTTTCTGAGAGTCCCTCTGCCTTTAGCTGCAGAGCTGAAGTAGACACCTGTCCGAGAAGGTGATCATAGCCTCAGTGAAGCAGCAGGTCCAGTATCCCCTGACAAAGACCAGCTCCCTAATTGCACAGAAACATTTGCATGGCCAGCATTCAGATTGGCACAAGTGTACTGGGAGGTTTGAAAGGAAGGCACGGATTTCCCCTTGTGATCGGGGTTTGCAAACAATGCCTGGAGTTTGAGTGTAACAATTGAGTGGCAGAAGGAAGGGCATTGCACTGGCCGAGGCGCTCTCTCCGATAGAATGTTAACTCAAACCCCCATCTGTCCTCTCAGAGAGAGACTAAAGATCCCAAGAATGGGAGGAATCCAAGCTAACAGTTATCCCCATTCACCAACACTAAAACCCAATCAATCCAAAGGGTCTCGACCCGAAACGGCCACCGATCCACGTTCTCCAAAGATGCTGCCTGACCCATTTGAGTTACTCCAGCACTTCAGTGGTTCAATGCGTTTTACTTGTCACATGTGCAACTGCACTATGAACTTCCTGCATATTTACACATGCAGACGCCGCCATGTTTCGGCGCCATTTCCAAAGTCTAAAGTCCGGTCCGCCCGGGCGCTCAGTTTGCTGGAGCGGTTCCTGATCCAGGCGAGCCACAGGCTCCTGTAGGGCCTACCTCCGTCGCCTTTGATCAAACCGGCCGTGAACCGACGTCTCTCTCCTCGCCCGGCCGTCTTTGTGTCTCGGTGACACCTCCTGCAGCCGACCTTGAAGGCATAAACCCTTCCACCTGTCCTTGCTCCTCGTATCCGACGTCTCTCGATTCCACAGTCGGCCTAGCCTTCGGACACCTCCCCCCTCTCTCTGCTCCCCCGCTGATGAGCGCTGAACCTTCTATGTCACCTTGTAGTCTTTGTTTTGGAGCTAGGCCTTGTGGCAAAGTGAATCTGCCACTCCTCTCCACTGTTTGACTAGCGCATAGCAAGGCAAGACTTTCCTTGGAAAGACATCGAGGCCAGAACCAGCGGCTCCACTGGAAGAGCGCTGGCTGGAGGGAGACTTTCCTGAGGTGGGTAAAACCATGAGCGACCCAGACACAGTCAATTGGCTGGACCTACTATTCTTAGTTGAATGGTCCAAAAACAAAGGTTGTAGTTTTTAAGTAATTGGTGGGAGGATTAGACGGCAAACAGGAAAATGGCAACCAAAACAGAAGCGCCCACGATGCGGGGCTGGAAACTGGAAGCGTTCTGAGCAAATTATGCTACCTCCATCATCTATTGCAACAAAAGTGATGGCTCCCGCTGATTGTCGCCGGAAGCTTGCGTCCTCTTCAGGACGGACGATGACAGCGATGTCAACATTTGAAACGTGGACGATGGACACGAAAGAAGAAGAAGAAAGACAAAGAAGCTGCCTAAAGGCGAGGGAGAGGTAGAAACTCTTAATCCACCAAGAAGGAGGGGTCGGCCATGTAGAACTGAGATGAGGAAAAACCTTTTCACACAGAGAATGGTGAATTTGTGGAAATCTCTGCCTCAGAAGGCAGTGGAGGCCGATTCACTGGATGCATTCAAAAGAGAGTTAGATTGAGATCTTCGGGCTAGCGGAATCTAGAGGTATGGGGAGAAGGCAGGAATGGGGTACTGAATGTGGATGATCAGCCATGATCACATTGAATGGCGGAGGTAGCTGGAACAGCCAAATGGCCTACTCCTGCACCTATTGTCTATGCATCTCTGTACCAAGAATGTAGTGGAAAAGCCTTGACTGCAGAACTAAAATGCAGTGCCAGCGTGTGGGATTAGGCTGAGAATCTCTTTTCCACATGATCCACATGTGATGGGCCAAATGGTGTGGTCGGCTTTCTATGACTGTAAGCTTTGTGCAAAAGAATATTTTCATTCCACAGAATCAATTCTCGCCTGAACTGAACATTGAACGAATATAAAGTGGTTATCTTGACCCTTAATGTGACACTACACCACTGAAGCAAGCTTGGAAGAGTAATTCTTAAAATGTAATTTGATTTCTGTAAACCATGTTATTCCAAATCTCCAGAGAACAAAAGAACCAAAATCCCCCCAAGTGCAAACTGTTACAGTTTGGTCATTCTCATATTCATTTAGCATAAAGAGTAAAACCCACATTCACAATTCATTGATAAAACTGTGTACTGCTCTGTGTAGGCAGCTCGTTTCCTCTTGCACTATTCATCCTTCATCCGGGGCGGCACGGTGGCACAACGGTTGAGTTGCTGCCTTACAGTGCCATACAGGTTCGATCCTGGCTACGGGTGCTGTCGGTATTGAGTTTTTTGTACGTTCTCCCTGTGACCGCATGGGTTTTCTCCGGGTGCTCTGGGTTCCTCCCACACTCCAAAGACGTACAGGTTTGTAGCTTAATTGGTTTTGGTAAAATTGTAACTTGTCCCTAGTGTGTGTAGGATAGGGCTAGTGTATGGGGATTGCTGGTCGGTGCGGACACGGTGGGCCGAAGGGGTCTGTATCTCGAAAGTCTAAAGTCCAATGATAATTATAAGGATGGGACCACAACAGATTATTTACATGGGTCTTGGGTTGTCATGATTGGGGCAAGGAGTGGCCATATAGGTTCCAGTTGAGCATCAAAGCTCTGAGATAACATTGTTGCTGATGCGGGATCAGTCATAGAGTCAAACAGCTCGGAAACCAGACCCTTCGACCCAACTTGCCCAAGCCGGCCAGTCTGTCCCACCCACACTAGTTAGAAACATAGAAACATAGAAAATAGGTGCAGGAGTAGGCCATTCGGCCCTTCAAGCCTGCACCGCCATTCAATATGATCATGGCTGATCATCCAACTCAGTATCCGTACCTGCCTTCTCTCCATACCCCCTGATCCCTTTAGCCACAAGGGCCACATCTAACTCCCTCTTAAATATAGCCAATGAACTGGCCTCAACTACCTTCTGGGGCAGAGAATTCCACAGATTCACCACTCTCTGTGTGAAAAAAAAACGTTCTCATCTCGGTCCTAAAAGACTTCCCCCTTATCCTTAAACTGTGACCCCTTGTTCTGGACTTCCCCAACATCGGGAACAATCTTCCTGCATCTAGCCTGTCCAACCCCTTAAGAATTTTGTAAGTTTCTATAAGATCCCCCCTCAATCATCTAAATGCCAGCGAGTACAAGCCGAGTCTATCCAGTCTTTCTTCATATGAAAGTCCTGCCATCCCAGGAATCAATCTGGTGAACCTTCTCTGTACTCCCTCGATGGCAAGAATGTCCTCAGATTAGGAGGCCAAAACTGTACGCAAGATTAGGAGACCAAAACTGTACGCAATACTCCAGGTGTGGTCTCACCAATGCCCTGTACAACTGCAGCAGAACCTCCCTGCTCCTATACTCAAATTCCCTTGCTATGAATGCCAACATACCATTCGCTTTCTTCACTGCCTGCTGCACCTGCATGCCTAGTTTCAATGACTGGTGTACCACGACACCCAGGTCTCGTTGCATCTCCCCTTCTCCTAATCGGCCACCATTCAGATAATTCAGTTCCATTTGGTCCATATCCCCCCTTAACCTTTCCTATCCATGCACCTGTCCGTATTTATTTTGAATGTTGTTATAGTACCGGCCTCAACTACCTCCTCTGGCAGCTCGTTCCATATTTACCCACCACCCTCTGCATGAAAAAGACACCTTAAACTGATGTCCTCTGGTTCCAGATTCCCCTTCTCCGGGTAAAAAAATCTCTGTGCATTCACCCTATCCATTCCCCTCAAGTTTCAGAAAAAACAATTGTTTAAAGTTCCATTGCCTGAACTGTTGGGTTCAAGTAAATGAGTTTGCATTTGCAGAAGTCCTGAAACAGCCTATTGCATCAGGCTACACTCATCATCAAATGGTGAGCCTGCTGAATTTAGCAAAGGTCTGATAGTTAAGGGTGGCGCGGTGGTAGAGCTGCTGCTTTACAGCGCCAGAGACCCAGGTTCGATCCTGACCACGGGTGCTGTCTGTATGGAGTTTGTACGTTCTCCTCGTGACTGCATGAGTTTTCTCCAGGTGCTCCAGTTTCCTCCCACGCTTCAAAAACGTACAGGTTTGCAGGTTAATTGGCTTCAGTATAATAGTTTAGTTTAATTTAAAGATACAGCGTAGAAACAGGCCCTTCGGGCCCACCGTTTGCACCGACCAGTGATCCCTGCTCACCAACACTATCCTTCACACACTAGGGACAACTTACAATTTACAGAAGCCAATTAACCTACAAACTTTTCCGTCTTTGAGAGGAAATCGGAGCACCCGGAGAAAACCCACGTAGATCATGGGGGGAACGTACAAACTCCATACAGACAGCACCCGTAGTCAGGATCGAACCCGGGTCTCTGGCGCTGTGAGGCACTTGTAAACTGTCCCGAGTGTTTAGAATAGTGTTAGTGTACTGGCCGGCACGGACTCGATGGGCCGAAGGGCCTGTTTCCGCGCAGTGTCGCTAAAGTCCAAAGTCTAAAGTTTGGGTAGAACACATCTGGGCATCGCAACCTGTAGCCTGGAAATCTGCCCTCCTTGATAGACAATCAAGGGTCAATTGTTAAACACCCCTCATTTTGTAAAAACAACATCTCTGCTAGAGTGAAGCCACAGGGGTGAAAAATCAAACTGGGAAAAATTGACGTATAAAATTTCACCAAAGGCGAGGTACTTACTTTCCTCGTCCTTAATTAAGAGCTAAACCTAATTAAGCCCTTCAACACATGCCAGATCGAGATATAAATATTCCACCTGCCTTTCATCCTCAGGGGGACGGTACATAAGCAAGGGGATCTGCTGCCTAACAGTGTAAAGGACGCACACTGGGTAACAGTGACAGCAGGGAGGTGTGGCCTGACCTTGACCAGTGTTATACAGATGCATGACGTAGGATGAGCATTGGATGCCACTGGGCCTGCACTCGCTGGAGCTTAGAAGGATGAGGGCGTGGGGGCCTCATTGAAACGTACCGAATAGCGAAAGGCCTGGATCGAGTGGATGCGGAGAGGATGTTTCCACTAGTGAGAGAGTCTACGACCAGAGGGCACAGCCTCAGAATTAAAGGACGCACCTTTCGAAAGGGGATGAGGAGAAAGTTAGTCAGAGAGTGGTGAATCTGTAGAATTTAGACTTGTGGGGGTCGTCATCGGGTATTTTTCAGGTGGATATTGACAGATTCTTGATTAGTAAGGGTGTCAAACGTCAAGTTTTGGGGAGAAGGTAGGAGAACGGGGTTGAGAGCGAGAGATAGATAAGCCGTGTGAATGGCGGAATGGACCCGATGGGCCGAATGGCCTAATTCTGCTCCTGGAACCTATGAAGGGCCTGTTTCCATGCTCCATCTCTAAACTAAACTGAAACAAAACCACTTTTTCATAAGAATATGTAATTAACACAAAGCGTCCAGTCAACATTTCAACCATACGTCATGCTAATCTCTTTACATAACATCATTAATTATCATTTATAAACAACCCTTGAGCAAATAGCTTGTGAGGTTGTAACACAGATTTCTGTGCTAATTTGTGCGCGATGGCAGAAGGTCGCTGGATAGTGGCAGGCTCTTCACGACAGCTGTCAGGTGTAAGGAAGCTGCTGGTGTGTTGAGGCTACTCATCATTCCCAATGAACCATGTCCATGGGAGGCAAAGAAACAAGCCCAGCCAACACTTAATCCCTCTCCACGCTGTGACTAGACCCTCACGAGAAAGGTAATTGACACAAAATATTGACTGATCCCCACAGATGCTGCTGGCTGGATGAGCATCTCAGCTCTTACTTCAAGTTTCCAACAACTAGAGTATCCAACAACTTTTTATTATCAGCATGAAGTGAGGTGAAAATGTTTTTTTTCTGAATGTTCTGCATTAAATATATTTTTTACAAATATAGCGTATTTCAAAGCAAGTAGTGTAAAATGGCATGACATTTCTGCGAATCTGCTACAAAATTATCATCTTTATGTGGTACGCTCACAGATAAATCTGTTTGAAAAGGAGGGGGGCGGGTATTGTAATGGAAGACATTGTGACTGTGTGTTGACAGGGAGAACGTGCAAACTCCACACCGACAACACTCTAGGTCAGGAGTGAACCCAGGGCCGCTGGCACTGTGAGTTTTAGTTTAGTTTAATTTAGAGATACAATGCGGAAACGGGCCCTTCGGCCCACCAAGTTCACGCCGACCGGCGGTCCCCGCACACTAACACTATCCTACACACAGTAGGGACAATTTACAATTATACCAAGCCAATTAACCTACAAACCTGTGCGTCTTTGGAGTGTGGGAGAAAACCGGAGCACCCAGACAAAATCCATGAAGATCATGGGGAGAAGGTACAAACTCTGTACAGACAAGCACCCGCAGTCAGGATCGAACCCGAGTCTCTGGCGCTGTGAAGCAGTAGCTCTACGAGCTGCACCACTGTCAGCGGATGATGGAGAGTCTCGGGGATTCCTCTGCCTCAGAGTGTCGTGGATGTTAGACCATTGGAAATATTTCACAAGAAAGTAGATATATATTTGAAGGATCGCTGAATTGCGAGTTATGGGGAAGTGACACAGAAGAGGAGACAAGGCCTGGGGCAGGTCAGTCATAATCATAAGTTCACAACTTATAGGAGCAGAATTAGGACATATGAAAATGGTGTGGTGATAGTCAATGTGTTAAACAGCTTAATTAAAGGTTTGGATTACATTGAAGGTATCATGAGATCATAAGATCATAAGTGATAGGAGCGGAATTAGGCCATTCGGCCCATCAAGTCTGTTCCACCATTCAATCATGGCTGATCAATCTCTCCCTCAAACCCATTCACCTGCCTTCTCCCCATAATCCCTGACACCTGCACCCGAACCACCGATTCGCCATCCTCTGAAATTCTCCCTCATCTCCTATCTAAAGGTACATCCTATTATTCTAAGGCTATGGCCTCTGGTCCTAGACTCTCCCAGAACTGGAAACATCCTCTCCACATCCACTCTATCCAGGCCTTTCACTATTCATTAAGTTTCAATGAGGTCCCCCGTCATTCCCTACACATTCACAACAATGCGGCCAAATTCTGCTCTAACTCCATTGACAAGTTTGTAGGTAACCCCTGTACAACTCCTCCCCCTTCTGTCATAGAATAGCCTGACTCCCCTACCCCCCTACTGCACATCCCCAATCTTCGCACATCCCCAATCTTGGACTTTCCACTCGTCAATTTGATTTCGTGTTTCACGTATCTTCTTGTGTTTTTATGACTTGGCAGAGCAATTTCCCTCCTGGGTTTCATCGTATCGTAACATACCATATTGTACATCACTATAGTGGGAGGCATCTCGAACCACCCCTGGCAATTTTTCCCGGGCCGGCCCTTCCCAATGCTGCTCCCAGCAGAATGGCCTCTAGAGTATTCGACCAAGGCCAGCCAGCATCAGGACATCTTCATGTTCCCTCTTCCTATGCCTGTCCTTGGGCAATCTTTGGCGAGCAGTGCGTTGACTTCTGGTGGTGGTTACATTCAACACTGAGCTCCCCTGGAAGAGTGGGAGACTTGACATCGCTGCTCATCAAGTGATTCACACTTGCCACATGGTAATGGGGAGATGAGTAAAAAAGCCACAGGCCAAAGGCACCAGGACTCCCACACAGCACCATCTGTGCACTCCTCTCTCCAAGATGTGTAGTTTCTAGCCCATTGCTTCACAGAATGCGTCAGAGTCATGGGCCCCCTGATCTAAATTTTTTTAACTATAGAATCCTATGATCTGCAAGTGATACACATGAAGGATGTTCTAGAATTTTTTTTGGAAAAAACTTTTATTTACATTGGGTCTGAAGAAGTGTCCCGACCTGGAACGTCACCTATCCAGGTTCTCCAGAGATGCTGCCTGACCCACTGAGTTACCCCAGCACTTTGTGTCCTTTTGTGTAAACCAGCATATGCAGTTCCTTGTTTCTACGCATATTTACTTATAATTGTTATCATGGTTGCATGAGTCTACTGTTCATTTACCAGGCGTAGGCCATGACTTTACTAGGTTGGGTACCTTGTATTGAATAGCATTTGGTTTTTTGTTTAGTTTAGTTTAGAGATACAGCACAGAAACAGGCCCTTCGGTCCACCGAGTCCACACCGCACATCCGACACACACTAGGGACAATTTACACATACACCAAGCCAATTAACCTACAAACCTGTACGTCTTTGGAGTGTGGGAGGAAACCAAAGATCTTGGAGAAAATCCACGCGGTCACGGGGAGAACGTACAAACTCCGTACAGACAGCACCCGTAGTCGGGATCGAACCCGGGTCTCCGGCGCTGCTAGCGCTGTAGGGCGGCGACTCTACCGCTGCGCCACCATGGCCGCCCTGAGGTTGAATTTCTGAGATTAGGTCATTATTGGATTACCTGGGGAAGGCCATTATTTTAGTTTGGTCTAGTTTGGAGATACAACGTGGAAACAGGCCCTTCGGCCCACCAAGTCCGCGCCGACCAGCTATTACTCATACACTAGTTCTATTCTACACATTCGGGACAATTTACAGAAGACAATTAACATACAAACCCGCACACCTTTGGAATGTGGGAGGAAACTAGAGCACCCGGAGAAAACCCACACGGTCACAGGAAGAACCTACAATCTCCGTGCAGATAGCATCCGTAGTCAGGATCGAACTTGGGTCACTGGCCCTGTAAGGCAGCAACTCTACCCCTGCGCTTCCGTGCCACCCCTTTGGCTGGGTTTGTTTACAGTGACCATTACATATAGGCTGGGTTGTCAGGATTTGGGTATTATTCAACTGGACTGGGTTAGGACTGCCCAGCACAGGAACAGGCCATTTGGCCCACAATATCCTTTCCTAACATGATGCTCAATGAAACATCTCCTCTGCCTGCACGTGATCCACGACCCTCCTTTCCCTGCGTATCCATGTGCCTATCTAAAAGCCTTTTAAATGCCTCTATCTTATCTGCATCCACTGCCACCACATGCACATCCCAGGCACCCACCACGTGCTGTGTAACAAAACGTGCCCTGCACATCCCTATTGAAATTTGCCTCTCTCACCTTGAACTTATGCCCTCTAGTCTTTGACGTTTCCACTCTGGGGAAAAGGTTCTGACTGTCTACCCTATCTATGCCTCTCGTAATTATATATATATCTATCAGGTCTCCCCTCAACCTCTAACGCTCCAGAGTAAACAAGCTACCTGGGATGAGGCAACATTTTATTGCATTACCAGGTTGAGGATATTACTTTAGCTAAGTTTAGTTTAGTTCAGTTTAGTTTAGAGATACAGAGCTGAAGCAGGCCCTTTGACCCACCGAGTCCGTGCCAACCAGCGATCCCCACACACTAACGCTATCTACACACATTAGGAACAATTTACAATTATGCCAAGCCAATTAGCCTACAAACCTGTACGTCTTTGGAGTGTGGGAGGAAACCGGAGATCCTGGAGAAACCCCACACAGGTCACGGGGAGAAGGTACAAATTCCATACAGACAGCACCCGTAGTCAGGATCGAACCCGAGTCTCTGGCACTGTGGGGCAGCAACTCCACTGCTCTGTCACCCTGTATCTTGATGACTTTGGTCGTGAGTAGGACGGATGTAGTTAGATGGGAGTATGAGATGTGGGCCATGATTCAGCTAGACTGTGCTAACGTCATGTAGTCTCTGCTCAACAGAGTTAGGTTCCTGGGAATGTCGGGGCATCTTCAAGGGCTGTGTTGCTGGTTAGATTACGAGGAGAATTTGGGCACTTGATGTACCCATGTACTCTAGAGCACTGGAGTCAGGAAACAGTACCTGGAGTAAAGTCACCTCTCTCACTCACTGTTACTCCGTCTATTGTCGTATCTTTCAGCCGTTGCTCAGTCTTTCATTTTACCCACAATCTCACTGCACCTTATATATCTCAGCCCTCACACACTTCCTTAAGCTCACTTTACCCATCTGTCCATTTCTCCGTCCCTTTCCACTTTTCTCGTCTATTTATTCCCACTCTCCCCCATGCCTTGCAGTTGAATCTGCTTCCCCCACTCCAAATATCCCCCCCCCCCCACCCCACCCACCCCACCCATCAACCTTCTCCCTGCCCTAATCTTTCTCCGTAGATCCCACAATACAACCTTCAGAAATACTGCCATTAGTGTTTAAAATCACAAGAGGAAAAGGTCGTGTAGATGCACAGAGTTTCTTGCCCAGAACAGGGGAACCAAGAACCAGAGGACATAGGTTTAAGGTGAGGGGGGAGAGATTTAATAGGAATCTGAGGGCTAAGTTTTGTACACAAAGGCTAGTAAGTGAATGGAACGAGCTGCAAGATGAGTTAGTTGAGGCAGGTACAATCGCAATGTTTAAGAAACATTTAGACAGGTACATGGATAGGACAGGTTTAGAGGGATATGGGCCAGACACAGGCTGGTGGGACTAGTGTGGATGGGACATATTAATCGGTGTGGGCAAGTTGGGCCGAAGGGCCTGTTTCCACTCTGACTCTATCCCACTCAACCTCTTCTCAATATAGAGCTCCTGCTCCTAGTCTATGCAGCTTCTACTAATTTCTCAATCCCCCCCTATTCTCTTTTAAATATATACCAATCTCACCTGCTGCCCTTTTCCAAATACATATCGTTCCCACCCACCCACTCTCTCCACATGCACAACAATTTAATTCCTCCTTCTCCAAGTTCCCCCCACTCACATGTATCTATCCTCCTTCTCATTACCATTTGTGCATCAGTTATTTGCATTTCTTAATCATTTTCATCTTTCATGCACCAACAGTTTTATCAAAACTGACTGAGATGCAGAAGCCAAAAGCTTTTTAAACGGCAAAATACAGAACTGTGATCTTACTCAATTTAACAAGGTGCCTGAGTTTTATTCTCCGTCAGGAGACTGGGCGCAATTATGTGGTGGAAGAGGGCCAATTGATACTGTAGTTGTCCCATCATTCTGCAGCATGCAAGGGTCTTTGAACCTTGAGCAGTATTTCAGGAGCTATTGCCAACTGGCTTCATCCATAACATGTGGTTAGAGCTGGATGTGGACCTCTCCAAGCAATAGAATACAAGACAGGATTGCTTTAATTTAACAGTGTCTTTCATCACCCCGGATCTCAAATCGCGCTGTGCCAAAAACAAATTACTTTTGTCGTCAGTTCGTGCGTGTCTGTTAGAGCCGCTGCCTCTGCGTTCCATGGACCTGGGTTCAATCCTGACCTCTGGTGCTGTCAGTGTGCAGTTTACCTATTCTCCGGGTGACCACGTGGGTTTCCTCCAGGTGCTCCTGTTTCCCCAAAGACGTGTCAGTTGGCAACCATTAATCGCTCCCAGTGCGTTGGTGAGTGATAGAATCTGGGAGGAGTTTAGTTTAGATTAGCTTCGTTTAGTTTATTGTCATGTGTACAGCGGTACAGCGAAAAAGCTTTTGTTGCATGCTAACCAGACAACAATACATGTTCATAATCGAGCCATGCACAGGTACAGCCATAGTGTACAGGTGGAGGATGAAGGCAAGATAAAGACGAGTGAAGTCCAATTAAAGATAGTCCAAGGGACCCCAGTGAGGTAGATGGTTGCTCAGGCCCGCTCCATAGTTGTTGATGGAATGGTTCAGTTGCCTGATAACAGCTGGGAAGAAACTGTCCCTGAATCTGGAGGTGTGTGTTTTCACACTTCTATACCTCTTGTCTGATGAGAGAGGGGATGGACAGAATGTGGGGAGAATAAACATTGGGATCATTGTTGGAATGGTTAATGAGAGGTTGATGGTCAGCAGGGACTTGGTGGGTTGAAGGGCCTGTTTCCATGCTTTATATATCTCTATGACACTCTGACTCTAAGCTGCCACAAACAGCAAGTGATAATGAGCAGATGATTTGGTTTGTAATGTTAATTGAAAGATGAAAATCAGCTTGGATAACCTGCCTTGTCTTTTCTTGAAGCAAATGCCGGAGAGTCTAGTTGTTCGGCCTCTTGAAGGCGGGTCTCTGGCACTGAAAGGCGGCAACTCTACCGCTGCGCCACCGTGCGACCCTGACAGATGTGAAGGAGAATATGTTAGCAGGGCTTCAAATAAGAAATTGCAACGAATTGTGGGCGTAGCCCAGGCCATCACACAAACCAACCTCCCATCCATCTATTGACTCCATTTATACCTCACGCTGCCTCGGCAAGGCCAGCAGCACAATCAAAGACGAGTCGCACCCTGGCCACACTCCCTCTTCTCCCCTCTCCCATCAGACAAAATGTGTTAAAGTGTGAAAACGCACACCACCAGATTCAGGGACTGTTTCATCCCAGTTGTTATCAGGCAACTGAATCATCCCACCACAAGCAGAGAGCAGTGCTGAACTACTATCTACCTCTGATGTCCCTCGGACTATCTTTGACCGGACTTTGCTGGCTTTACCTTGCACTAAACGTAATCTCCTTCTCAGGTACAGTATCTTTGCACTGTAAATGGATTAATTGCATCATGTATTGTCTTCCTGCTGACTGGTTTGTAGGCAATAAAAAGCTTTTCACTGTACCTCGTGACAATAAACTAAACTGAAACTGAAACCGAAACTGGAGTGGGGATGAGTTTGTTCTCCTGGAGCTAGCATGGCCCCAGTGGGCTGAAGGACCTCCTTGTGGGGTTGTAGTATGTCCGATAGACTCCCTCTGTATGGGGCCCACAGCCAGGTGAAAGAGTACGTCGGCCCGGAAGGATCGGTTCTCCCATTGAGTGAGAAACAACCAGATCAGCACCATCCTCATAAATCTGAAAAGCAATCCGCAAAAATCAATATTTTTCATTAAGGCCGAACAAGAGATGGCTATTATCGGGAGAAATCTGTTTAAGTTGATGTGGTGATGGAGTTCAGGGGCTGGGGATACGGAGAGGTAATAAAGAGAGGTAACAAAAAGATAAAGATGTGTGTGCCTGTGTAAAAGCTTCACTGGTTCACTCCATCCATTAATACGACCGGGCTGAGTTACTGGGGTCTCCTGCCATTGACTTTGGCAAATGGAAATGGCTTTGCAGAGATATTGCAATGCCAGAGAAATTTACCCCCTTATAATCATCGTTAATAACACACAAAGTAAGAGAAAAAATGTGCGTCCTTAAACATTATGCATTTCTTATCCTTTTTTTTAGAGACGCAGCTGGGAAGCAGGCCCTTCGGCCCACCGAGTCCGCGTCGACCAGCGATCCCCGCACACTAATACTATCCTACACACACTAGGGACAATTTACATTTATACCAAGCCAATTAACCTACATACCTGTACGCCTTTGGAGTGTGGGCGGAAACCGAAGATCTCGGAGAAAACACACTCAGGTCACGGGGAGAACGTACAAACTCCGTACAGACAGCACCGGTAGTCAGGATCGAAGTGGGTCTGGTGCTGTAAGGCAACAACTCGACCGCTGTGCCACCGTGCTGCCCTTGGGAAGTTGCTGTACAGTGGAATGGTGGCATAATACTTCAGAGGCAGTTCAGCCCGTGTGTGAACGGGTTGGAGTTCTGCACATGGACAGTGCACAGAGTCTTGAGTGCGGCTCAAGGTTTGTCTTTGTGAAAGCTTTTCACTGCACCTCGGTTCACGTGACAATAAACTAAACTAAATCGGGACTCTCCACGTTTCCTCACCTTTTCATGTTTTCCTGATATCTTTCCTCTTTCAACGAAGACAAAGCCTGCGCCTGCCAGCCTGGAAGATGAGGAGCATCTTCCACCAAGGAAGAAGGGTCTCGACACGAAACGTCACCTAGTCCTTCTCTCCAGAGATGCTGCCCGTCCCGCTGAGTTACTCCAGCATTCTGTGTGTATCCACCAAGGAGAGGTCTCCCACCCTTTCAATAGATGTCCAACAAGTCAACGTTCCCTTCCAGTGTCCTCGCCCTAACCTCGATGGAAGGAGCTTGACGGGTTGTCGAAGAAATTGGCTTAGAGGGAAATTAAAGGAAAAGCAGAGACTTTGAGGTTTGCTTCAAGAGACTTTATTGCATGATATCATGGAGAGATGGTGGCAGTTAACTGCTCACCGGTTCTCTGTCTTTGCAGCGGAATTAGCCGACAGTTGTATAGTGCAGTAAACAATGTTTTTTTTTGTTATAGATACAACTAAACAAAAATATACTTCGCCCATGGCTATATGTTTTCCTGTTATCACTATCTACTACATGGGTATCAATTATTTCATAATATACTTTTTGTTTATGTTAATCTTATTCAACAACAGATAATTTAAAGAGCAACAAAAGTTAACTAAAAAGGCAATACGGGGAGAAAAGATGAGGTACGAGGGTAAACTAGCCAATAATATAAAGGAGGATAGCAAAAGTTTTTTTTAGGTACGTGAAGAGGAAAAAAATAGTCAAGGCAAATGTGGGTCCCTTGAAGACAGAAGCAGGGGAATTTATTATGGGGAACAAAGAAATGGCAGACGAGTTAAACCGTTACTTTGGATCTGTCTTCACTGAGGAAGATACACACAATCTCCCAAATGTTCTAGGGGCCGGAGAACCTAGGGTGATGGAGGAACTGAAGGAAATCCACATTAGGCAGGAAATGGTTTTGGGTAGACTGATGGGACTGAAGGCTGATAAATCCCCAGGGCCTGATGGTCTGCATCCCAGAGTACTTAAGGAGGTGGCTCTAGAAATAGTGGAAGCATTGGAGATCATTTTTCAATGTTCTATAGATTCAGGATCAGTTCCTGTGGATTGGAGGATAGCAAATGTTATCCCACTTTTTAAGAAAGGAGGGAGAGAGAAAACGGGTAATTATAGACCAGTTAGTCTGACATCAGTGGTGGGGAAGATGCTGGAGTCAATTATAAAAGACGAAATTGCTGAGCATTTGGATAGCAGTAACGGGATCATTCCGAGTCAGCATGGATTTACGAAGGGGAAATCATGCTTGACAAATCTACTGGAATTTTTTGAGGATGTAACTAGGAAAATTGACAAGGGAGAGTCAGTGGATGTGGTGTACCTCGACTTTCAGAAAGCCTTCGACAAGGTCCCACATAGGAGATTAGTGGGCAAAATTAGGGCACATGGTATTGGGGGTAGGGTACTGACATGGATAGAAAATTGGTTGACAGACAGAAAGCAAAGAGTGGGGATAAATGGGTCCCTTTCGGAATGGCAGGCAGTGACCAGTGGGGTACCGCAAGGTTCGGTGCTGGGACCCCAGCTATTTACAATATACATTAATGACTTAGACGAAGGGATTAAAAGTACCATTAGCAAATTTGCAGATGATACTAAGTTGGGGGGTAGTGTGAATTGTGAGGAAGATGCAATAAGGCTGCAGGGTGACTTGGACAGGTTGTGTGAGTGGGCGGATACATGGCAGATGCAGTTTAATGTAGGTAAGTGTGAGGTTATTCACTTTGGAAGTAAGAATAGAAAGGCAGATTATTATCTGAATGGTGTCAAGTTAGGAGGAGGGGGAGTTCAACGAGATCTGGGTGTCCTAGTGCATCAGTCAATGAAAGGAAGCATGCAGGTTCAGCAGGCAGTGAAGAAAGCCAATGGAATGTTGGCCTTCGTAACAAGAGGAGTTGAGTATAGGAGCAAAGAGGTCCTTCTACAGTTGTACCGGGCCCTGGTGAGACCGCACCTGGAGTACTGTGTGCAGTTTTGGTCTCCAAATTTGAGGAAGGATATTCTTGCTATGGAGGGCGTGCAGCGTAGGTTCACTAGGTTAATTCCCGGAATGGCGGGACTGTCGTATGTTGAAAGGCTGGAGCGATTGGGCTTGTATACACTGGAATTTAGAAGGATGAGGGGGGATCTTATTGAAACATATAAGATAATTAGGGGATTGGACACATTAGAGGCAGATAACATGTTCCCAATGTTGGGGGAGTCCAGAACAAGGGGCCACAGTTTGAGAATAAGGGGTAGGCCATTTAGAACGGAGATGAGGAAGAACTTTTTCAGTCAGAGGGTGGTGAAGGTGTGGAATTCTCTGCCTCAGAAGGCAGTGGAGGCCAGTTCGTTGGATGCTTTCAAGAGAGAGCTGGATAGAGCTCTTAAGGATAGCGGAGTGAGGGGGTATGGGGAGAAGGCAGGAACGGGGTACTGATTGAGAGTGATCAGCCATGATCGCATTGAATGGCGGTGCTGGCTCGAAGGGCTGAATGGCCTACTCCTGCACCTATTGTCTATTGTCTATTGTCTATAATTAATACAAGTCAAACATAATACGAGGGCATCTTGACATTATTTTATCTTAACTTTCAAGCAAACCCCGCCACTGCCCCCATTTACTGCAACCTTTCTGGGCTACCAGCAGCACGGTGGTCTCCCCAACTATTGCTCTTGTGTTTACAGGGTTAACTATTGTGATCCAGCATTCAGTAACTTTCCACTGAGAAACAGGCTTCCTTATCTGTGTAGGAAGATTAGGATGTCTCAGTGTAGACTTGAGTTCACAAGCTCCTCTTTTTGTTTCGCCAACTTGTTTCCTTAACTCTGTGGGCCACACCTGCACCAGGCCTATCTCTGGCCTAACTCTGAAGAGTACATTCACTGGAGTAAAGTTCGATTCCCACAGAGTGAAGCGCTGTCCATGTTGAAAGACGAAATGGAAGAACAGCTCATTTCTTCCACACAGATCATTGAGCAAATCTCTTTCAGCCAGGGAACAAGAGGAAAGGAGGATTAAACGCTGGAATGTGCAGGATTAATGACTGAGGTGAACTCCTCGGAGAGCTCGACGAAGGTTGCAGCTAAAATAAGGAGCCGGAGTTCACCCCGAGCCTTGGGCTGGGGGAATTCCACTGAAGATCACAGGCGGGATGCTGGCTACTGCTGCTACCGCAGACAGTAATCAAAACCTTCCCAAGATGTTTTCTCACTGTGCAACAGTAGTGAAAACCTCTTTGCCTTGCTTCTGTGTGCAAACCCCTCACAATACAGGGGCACTCCCCAGATCCCTGGCCTGGGGAGGTACTGAGGCCAGTCCTGGGATACTCTTAGCATACAGTCTAAAGAAGGGTCTCGACCCAAAACGTCACCCATTACTTCTCTTCGGAGATGCTGCCCGTCCCGCTGAGTTACTCCAGCATTTTGTGTGTATCTTCGACTCTTTGCACACATTGTATAGGTTTGTAGGTTAATTGGTTTGGTATAAGTGTAAATTGTCCCTCGTGTGCGTAGGATAGAGTTAATATGCGGGGATCGCTGGTCTGTGTGAACTAGGCGGGCTGAAGGGCCTGTTTCCACGCTGTATCTCTAAACTAAACTAAACTATGGGCCTCAATACCACCCAGACCATTACCGCTGTATCCCCAATCTCTAGGGTCTTAGTACCACCCAGGCTCATACTGTCACAACACCAATCTATAGCTCCAATAACCCAAGCCATTACTAGCACATCCCCAGCCTCTGCTCTGGGCCTCAGTGCCACCCAACCTGTTAGATCACCAAGAAGATCTTCCATTGCAAAACCATATGTTAGGGTCCCTTCAATATCCAAAGATCTATCAAGCACTATTTTGAATGCACATGTCTCTACAGATCATTGAATTCCAAAGACCACTATAGTCTGAGTGACGAAAGCACTCATTTCATTCCTAAATGGCATCTTCTTCATTTTGAGGCTGATACTTCCAGATTTTAATTTCTACCATAAGCCCTTGGTTGGCTCATTCTTCTTCTTGTGACTTTGTGCTTTGAAGGGATGCTGTGGAGACAGAGAGAGAGAGAGAGAGAGAGAGAGAGAGAGAGAGAGAGAGAGAGAGAGAGAGAGAGAGAGAGAGAGAGAGAGAGAGAGAGAGAGAGAGAGAGAGAGAGAGAGGGGGGGGAGAGGGGGGAGAGGGAGAGGGAGAGGGAGAGACAGCATGGGAACAGGCCCTTCTGTGCCAAACATCAGGTATTTGTTCAGACACTAATCCCACTCTGACCCATTTCATTCTCTTCGCATTCCCATCAACTCCTCCTGGATTCTACCAGTCATCTTCACGCATACCTACCAACCTCAGGATGCGGGGGGGGGGGGGGGGAAGGAAGGGGACGGGGGAGGGGAAACCGGAGCATCCAGAGGAAAGCTAGGCGGTCACGTGGAGAAAGTGGAAACCCCACACTGCCAACACCCGGGGTCAGGATTGAACTCAGGTCATGGGAGCTCTGAGACAATAGCTCCATTAGATGCACTGCTGTATCATCCAATTGTTGCAAGTCATGTGCAATTAATTTTAACACTAACCACCATCTGTCTAATGTCAGACTCTTTAATATCATTTCCACATCTACCCCACCAGCCTGAGTTCATACCTTCATTTATTTTCTTTGTTTAGTTGTAAATGCAACAATACAACAACACAAATGCTGGTCTCAGGTTGAACTGCATCACTTTCAAACATCATGTAAAACTCTCTCATATTATGGTCACACTTTCCTTGGCTCGGGGCTGCTTTTCAAACAGGACAATTAATCTTGTTGCCTAATACTAGATCCAAAATAGCCTATTCCCCAGACTCTCCCTCAACACAGTGATCCAGAAATCCAGCACGTGGATATTCCAGCAATCCTAAATTATCAGGCGCAAGAGCAAAGAGCGGATTTAACGGATCATGCAACCTTTGGGGGAAGGGCAGTGAGGAATGGCCAAGAGTTCCATCCATTGCCACGAACAATCGTCACAAGAGTCACTTGGGCCACTGGACGAATTAACCTGATCTCACAAACCTACCTACCCCTTATAAACCCTGGAGTCCAGAGGAGGAAGGGAAGGGAAGGGGTAGGGAAGGGGGGAGAAGGGCGGGGAGTGGAAGGGGAAAGGGGGGGGAGGAGAGGGGGGAGGGAGGGGGAGGAGAGGGGGCGGGGGGAGGAGAGGGGGAGGGAGGGGGGGAGGGAGGAGGGGGAGGGAGGGGGAGGAGGGAGGGGGGAGGGAGGGGGAGGAGAGGGGGGAGGGAGGGGGAGGAGAGGGGGGAGGGGGGAGGAGGGGTTAATAGGGAAGGGTGGGAAGTGGAAAAGGGGGGAATAGGGGAATAGGGGGGGAGGGGGGAAGAAAAAACAAGGTGTAAGAGAGGGAAGAGAGGGGAAGGGGCAGAAAGGAGGAAGAGAGGGGGGAAAGAGGGTGTATGAAGGGGGAAGGGGGGGGGGAGAAGGAACAGAGGAAGCTGTGGGGATTATTCTAGACCTGTGAGGATTATTCTAGACAACTCC